>NW_019174343.1:9348604-9391104 GCF_002260705.1 Seriola dumerili | reverse complement strand
AATTACCAACAGCGCACAAGTGCCTGTTTGCACACATTGCAGGTGGGAGATTTTCAAAACACACTGTGATACATTTTGTTAATTAGGATATCTTGTCACAAATAGATGGCTCTGTTGCATAAATTATTTTAAGATGTATTTTTACATTAATTATAATGAAGTGCCTAAAACCAGAAAGGATAATAGAGAAGTAATATAAAGTATTGGATGACTGTGTCTAGAGTAATTAGCACTGTAATTAAATTATGATAGATTTTAAATATTCAGTGACAACCATCTTTCGGGGTCCTAACAAATTGCTAAATAGTTGTGTGTGAATGAAAGAAGAGGAAATTAGAATTACTCAAGAATTAGTCCGCTAGACAGCAAATATGTTGGTGCATCACTTTAACACCAACAAGTGGACTGGTGTGGCAGAGCAGATGAACTGTGGCGCACATCTGGACTTGAACACCACTCTGTAGCAGTATTAGGGTGCATCATGTTTGGCTATATGTCTGTATCACAGGGGGATCACATATAATTAATGTAAGAATTTCTAAAATAAAAAGGTGTTATTTTCATTAGGAGGAACAACTAAGGAAACAAAAAAGATGGTGGAAAACAGGAGAAAAACAAAGAAAGGATTTGAGGCAATGCCGCTTTAAATTAACCATGGCTGTCATAGATGTAAAAACATGGAGGGCTGTATAATGTGATGTGGTGAGACATCTGACCTTTTAACACATCCATCCTCGAAGGAACCCCCTTTCTTTTCCTACAAGTCAGACCTCAAAGCTTCCCTGTGTTTGGAAACTTCCACAGCTTTCCCTCTGACATTTCACATCTCAATCTTTAATGCCTCTGCTATCTTTACAGACTTTTTGTATATCAAATGACACGAAGTGAACTTTGTATAAATATTTAACTGAACTCCATATTTCTTTTTAATTCTTAGGACCTCTAATGGATCACAGTAGCCACAAAACCAAAAGTGTTTGAAATTTTTTAAGGCTTGTCTATCCCAGCTCATGCTTTGATGAGTGAGATCAGACTGTTGTGAGTTGCCATTTCACCATCCTCTACATCACGGGATGCAGAATATTTTTTGATGGATGAAGACCTAACAGTGCTGTGTACACGTATCTGTGTAATCCTATACGCAAACCTGCAGGCCACACATGACATCATATTATCTGTGGCGTGACATTGTATTGATGCGGCATTGAGGCAGGATCTGCATCATTCATAAGTCATTAAAACCATATGATCCTTTTATTTCTGAGGCCTGTTGGTGCACCGTAGCATAACTCCCTGGGTGGCCGCCAGCACTGTACAACAAACGGGTTTTGCTCGAGTCGTGTTTGCTAACCCATGACTTATCTATGCTCATCACTTAACACAGGCTGTGTAAATGAGGAGGGTCATTTTTCTGCTTTAGATGTCACTTTAATCTACTTTACCTCTGTGCCCTGATAATGCCTCATTCATCATAATATCCACAAAGGGTTAGAGGGAAATAGAGGGGGAGAACGAGAGTAGTAGATTGAGAGAGAGAGAGAAAAAAAAAAGTGAAATCCTTCTTTTAACTAAAGCGCTGCTGTAAAGCTCAGTGTTGCCCTGGAAGATTAAGGATGAATGGCTCGGCACAAAACGGCCATCAGATTATGTGACTGTGCTACGGAGAGCTGTCACATCAGAGCCAATGACAGAGGTGGGGTTCATAATGGGGACTAATGAGGTACTTGGTATAGTGAGGACTATTTTACTGTAAGCTGTACTGTACGAAAATGTCCTCTAAAGAACTTCATTCAGTTTTTAAATCTGATTCAGGAGCGGGCAACAGAGCCCTGAGCCTCTTTAACTAAGGGCCAGGACAAGAGTGGGACATTGAGTGAATTATACACATTATTCAGCATATTTAACTGCCTACATTCACGTCAGCACATTCTCTGAGCTGGCTGGGATCCCACGCAATAAAACATCAGCTGGTTCTGGATGCTGCAAATGTTTGGTTCCCCCTTAACTTTGATATAGCACAGAACAAGCTATCCAATCCTGCCCTTCTTTTTCTCTAGGCTTAAGTAACAAGAAAAGTGAGAATGCACTGCCCATCACTCATAAATACTTGTCATATATATATTCTTGAAGAAATGTCATGTTTATATTTAATTTTATAGGCACGGTTACACATGCATATTTGGAATCCATCTTGAATATACAGTACATCCTATTCTAATACAATTGGGAAGTATGTTTGTGCTGTTGCTATAACAAATACACCTCTGCTTGATCACTCAGGTCTACACACTTGAGTTATACCAACAAATGAGCATCTTCTCCTGTGCTCTGAATACAAGAAAGCTCACTCACTGTCACCCTGCAGCACTCGACACATCTCCCAACACTGCTGCTGGCTTTGATGATGCCTTCAGACGTGTGACATATGGGTCATCGTGTCAGGAGTGCTCCCAATTGCCCTCCAAAGCTCCTCCCGTCAGCGCGGGGACCCAGAGAGGATCATCTCCTTTTTTGGACTGGCAGCTGAGCAGAGTTAAGTATCGTTTTTTTATCTGCATTTTCAGAGCCTCGGGGAGAGGATTGGCTGTATTTAGATGAAGACTGGTGGACATTTGTCCTTTTACATAACACGTGAGAAGTTCCTGATTTTTCTTGCGTCTAGATATAAAGAAACATGCAGATACTTAATCCTTGACAAGCCACATGTGGTCTAATTTCACTCTCAGCTTACACTAAAACTTTTCATTTCATTTTCATTATTCATGTTTCTGTGATCCACACATGGACATTAAATATGGCTAAACATTGATGCTGCATGCAGTTGCATTTAAGTAATAGCATGCAATTACTCTATATACTATGCATATACAGTTAGCCTATCAATTATCAGTCATCGATCATTCAATTCACACGTGCCTTCTAAAAATCTCAAACAAAATGCTACTTTTCAGCCATATTTCTAATATATATTTTTATATTTTTTCAATAATTGATCAAATAACTATTTGTAATGCAAAAAGGGTTGCTCAGTGGCAAACCCACAGAGATTAATCACCCAGTTTAGCAGTCCCCCCTTGAACTATGGAGCTTTTTAGTTTTCATTTTCTAGCTTGCAATATTACTGTTTTGTTTCACTTACACTCTCATAGTGTAGTTTTCAGTTACAGCAGGCAGGTGTTTAAAGCAAAACACACTTAAAACCCATTGTAAGCTAACTGTCAAGCAACAGACAGTAAAGTTAGTAACTAGCTAGTAGCATTTAGCAGGTGCCAGATGGTACTTGGTGGAGAGCTAAAAGGAAAATGAATATTTATGTGGTGACCAGAAACATGAATCCAAATGAATGCTATTGTTGCCAGCTATGTCTGCTGGAAAATGTGAAAATATACCAATGTTGGGTTTGTACCTCGTTGACGTACGTCTATCAAGTGGCCATAAGCACAACCCCAAATGAATGCTACTGTTGCTCCATGTGTAAATTCTCAACTGTTTCAGTGTAAGTGGTGATAATATGTCAGTGTTTTGTTTAAAGCTTGTTGCCTCTGCCCTCTAGTTGCCAAAAAAAAGTCAGGTTTTAAAAATTTAAAGCAAAATTAAAACATCATTCAGACCCAGAAAACTGCTTTCCAGAGATTCAAAACATCATAATTTCCATAATTACAGCATTATGAATAAATGTGAACAATTACCTTTTTAGCCTTTCAGTTTTGCTCTCACACCGCACACTCAAACACCTCACTTATAAATAGTGCTACACTAAAGATTAATGCTTTCATCTCCTGCTTTGGATTTGAACATCTTACTCAAAAAGATAGAGAGAGAAAGAGGGGGGAGAGAGGACGATGATACATGACGATTAGCTGGGTATGACTGGGTTAGGTCACGTGTGCCATGTTAAAGCATAACTGAATAATTCAAAGCAACACAACACAACATCTGCACAGAGCAGGGTTTTTCTTAGTGCTCTTTCTCCCACGCCAGATCCACAACCCCACTGCCTGGAATAAAACAGAAGCAAGTCAAGTGGACACTTTAGCGTTATAGTCCATCTGCACAAGCTGACAATGTACTCGATTTGACATACTCCATGTTTTCCTATGTTCGAACAGGGAATATGTGAGAGACAACCTCTAAAGTACCATATACTGCTGTCATTTAAAAAAGATGGTAAGTTCTCACTGCTTTTGCTTTGGCATTGTAACATCTAAGAGTATATTCTGAGCACAACAAAAGACACCACAAGAGTCATGAATTAATAAAAACACTAAATGAAGGGAGTGCGACAGTGTGCTGCACAGATGGATGGTTCATGTTAGGACCATATGAGCTGCCGGCTCACCCTCTGTCCTCTCCCTCTTGCCTCAAGCAATTCCTTTGCGTTTCTCCTGATTTCAGATGTGATTACTTGAGTATGCTTGGCCAGGCCACATGGGCGATGCCGATCGCTCTCCTCTTCCTCCTTGTTTCTCCGCCTCTTTTGCGGTCTTTTCTATGTAGGAGTGTGTTGGCCTGTACGTTATCATCACACCAACACATAAACGTATAGATATATAGATTAGTTTAACATCTTATTTGTGCATTAAAATTACATGTTGGACGTTTTAAGATTAAGAACTTTATAGCTATTTGGTAAAAAGAAAAAAAAACCTGACCTGTGTAATGTAGATACTTCACCAGTGTCAGTCTTTGACAATAGATGAAGTGGCTCTTAAATAGTGCAGTCAGACTGCTCCCTATTCATTTCTATGAGGGATGGGGCAAGATGGGGGATGTACGAAGAGAAGGAGGGATACTCTGCAGAGTGTAGGGACAGTGAGACAGATTAACGATGGAGATGTGTTTGATAAGAAGCTTTATAATTCACAACTTTGCTACAACTTGTCATGCTAGCGCCCACAGTTTGGGCATATAGTGTTGCTCACACTATTTCCTGCCCCATCTGCTTTTTTCAAAATTTATGACTAAACAGACAATAATCCAAAAAGTCAGCTGATCAGCTTAATCAGGACTGTGTGGGTGTGATTCGATCACATTTTATTAATATCAGATGGCAACATAAGCCAACAACAACTCAACTATTATCCGATTTTGATTCAAATGTTGCTAAATTCTTGTTATGTGACATCAACTGTTTTTCCATATGAGCCCCACCCACTTTGAACCATGTGAGAAGAACACAGATGGAAACATGTACACAGAAATGTCACACACCAAATAACTGTTGCAACTTTGGCAGATTATTTTGTGTTCATATACAGCCCTTGTCTGCTAATCTCCAGTGAAGCTGAAACTCTCACCTTGCTGCAGTGATATAAAGTGTACTCAGGGCGTTCTCAATGAACTCTGACATTACTGTTTGATGTGGTTACAGGTTCAGCAGTCACACTTCCAACTATACTCATTATCTCCTTTGGGTGTGGCCACTGCAAGAGGCCAGTGAAACAATGCTTTTCACCTTTGTGTTATTACCTGAAAGATGTAACTGCACTTGTTGTGCATGCCACTGAGAATTAAATGAGTAATGTGCATGTAAAGCAGCTCTCTACCTGCATGCTCCCAGCATCAGCCCTGAAATACCTGTCATGCTGTCACACAGTGGCAAACAAGGCGGCTATTGTGTCCAGGTGCTCCTTTGTTTGCTCGATCTAGCTGGGCTGCTTGGCATGACGAAAGACCAAAGCACACAAGAGGGGGGGGTGAGAGGGTGCTGGTGGCCTTGGTGAATTCCTCATCACATCAGGCGTGACTTCATTCCCCTCCGCTGCTCTGTTTAGATTCGGTGGGAAACTTGCCTCAGAGTCCTGGGATTATAATGATTGACATCTTCAAATGTGTTTTGAACATTATACACAGCCCTTTTTGTAGTTAAGAGGTACAGTATCTGCTGTGCTGATTTACATTTCATGATACAGGTTTGTGCTTCATTTTGGTATCAGCTTTCTTGAAAAATATAACAGATATCCTGCTTATGATTATTTTTAAATAAATCTGCAACTGTCACATGTCGCACACGCACACGCACACGCACACACACACACACACACACAAACACACACACACACTTTTTAGCAGCGTCCCTGAAGACTTCACAGGGAAACCAGTGGAATCTGGATGGGATCCAAAGCACATTAGAGATTAGTGTCTATAGTTTTCTTCATACAATATGCCACTAATGGTCATTTCCTATGGGTGGACCAGATGACTTTCAATCATAACTAAACTAAAGGTAATCTTTATATCAATGTGACTTTGTTGTTTTCTCAAGCAGTGAGAAACACATTTGGGTTTCTTCATAGCACTGGGACTGATTGGCTAGGATATGGTCTCAAAAGAAATCATTTGGTCTGGGTTATGATGATTCCACAAGCTGGCATGATTTCAGCTGGGGAACAAGGCAGGTTTGCCTGAATTAAACTCTAGTGGGGGAAGCATATGGGCCCTCCTGTCAGAGTGCAGGTGGTTCCCCTCTCACTAACTCAAGCAGAATGGACCCGCTCCATCAATCAGCCAACAAAGAGCTTTGTTCCAAAGCAATGGAAACTGATACAGCCACATCCGTTCTGTGCACCACGAAAACCACAGGTTTTATGATTTGTCAAGTGTGCTCCAAGTTGGAGGAGTTGATAACTTGTGTGTGCTTGATGGCTGTATGTATAAAATCTATTTTGAAAGTTATATGTGCATACTGTGAGGATGCTTGTATAGAAAAAAAAAAGCACCAATGAATATGATGCATTTTAATCATTCATGCACTTACATGAAAAGTTTTTATTTTGCTGCAAACAGGATGCAATGAAATCATTTCATATCTTAGCAAAAATTGCCTGATGTACTCGATTATATGTACTGATGTACGCAGATGCACAAGCAGTATACAAACACACACTTACAAAAACACACATATGCACACGCACACTTTATGGTCCCTAACCATCCAACAGGGAGACTGACAGAAACAGGCAAGCAACACCAGCTACAGATTTGCAAACAAAAATATACATAGTAAATATTTGATGGGACAGAAAGCATAAACAGAGGCAGGCAGATGAACAAATGCATCAACAGACTGACATGACCCCAGCTCCCCTCACAGCCAGCTGACCTGCCTCAGTCTGCAGTGCAGTACACTGCCAGGCTTTGTGCCTGAACATAACACTGATTAGAGGAAGGTGGAGTCAACATGAAAAAAATTGTTGTCATGGGTTCACTGTCTGGGGCACTGTGTTGTTGTTTATGGTGATTATCAAACTATGCACTGCTGTTTGTAAACAAAATGCAATAAGTGGCTGCAATATGCGTAATGTGGTATTTTGATCAAACAAAATGCGGATATTTTTAGCAAACAGTAGCCTATCAGTTTTGAAACAATGCTAGAAGAGTACAACATTCTGCCATTGTGCTAGCATGCGGAAATTAGCTTAAAGTAGCTATATGTACATTTTGCTAAATTGCTACATAGCCAACGTTAGCATTAACAGCTGTTTACTTACCAGTCTAGAAGAAACATTGTGAATTTAGCATCAAACTTCCTTCCTTTGCTCACCAAGAACTGTCTCCAGCTGTGGAAAGCAACGCCAATGTTGCCAACTTTTAATTGTCTCAATGACATCTTTCCTTCTGCTGAAGCTAGCACGCTAAACAGCTAGCCCCGGCCCGTCTCGTCACGTCACTTTCCGATATAGCAACTCACTGTAGCCTCCAATCTGCCCCGAAGACGACGCGCTGCTCCGACGGCATATTATAACCTCTTGTCTTGTAAACGCAACAATGGCCAAAGTTCTTGTCAAGCGACAATCACCACAACCCGCTCCCGGTAGCAGAGACAACTTACAAATATTCCCTTCAAAGCACTGGATACAATTATGTTTGTGGTGTCTTGATGTCATGTCACTTAATGGGTGAAATATGATTTAATCATTATTTCCTTTTTCTTGAATCACTAATTTTTGCGACATTTAGCGACAGCGTACTAAGTGCAAACAACACTGTACCGCCCAGGTACCGCCTCATAGAGTTGTTACGGCAAACGTGTTAGCAAACTGTTTGCTACATATTCTGCAGACACGGAGCAAAATCAGCATTCATCTGGATTCAGGTTTCTGGCCACTAGTCAACTATCAACTCTCATTATAGCTCTGTTTTATCTGTAGTCTCTTTAGCTGCTAAATACTGTACTCCACTATGTTGACCAGCTCATTGCTAACTTTGTGTGTCATTTAGTGCTAGGAAGGTATAGCAAACACTAAATTTATCAGTACTTGAGCAAAGAGCTGAAGGACATTACAACACTGTTGATTTACATCAGTAGATGATTGTCTTTAATTTTTACTTTCATATAGGGAGAGGTAATGTTCTCATCTGGGCCTTATCCCCATGGCGAATGAAGCCTTGGCAGAGGTCCAGGAGATGTAGAGGGAGATTGAGCAAGTCGTCCCTCTGAGAGAGCATCTTTGGGCTCGTTGGGGTGAGGACTACAGGACCCGGGAGTGCCTGGTTGTTACTATGCTCCAGTTATGTATGTCAAGGCTGTATAAGGTTTCACATGGAGAGGCAGGGAACTAGCCTGGGAGAACATTCAACTACAGGGAAGTCAGCAGTCAGGAAGTGAACAATAATTCAAAACAGAACTCCAACAAAAGAGGGCTTTCAAATGTGTTGACTTTAAACCATATCATTTATCCACACATTCATGGTATCCCTGTGGAAAGACACTTGAATAAATATGAAAAGGTCATGAGTGAGGTTTGAGATGGAAACAGTGCATTTAACTATATTTTGGGGAAAATAACACTTTTGGAATATACTGAGCAAATGCGTGTGGAGTTGAGAAGTGGATTCTGCTGTAGGAGTGGTTTGATGTGTCTCTACAGACTTTTTGATACTTCTTTTCTCTACTAGGGGAATCCATTGTGAATGAATGCAGACTGTCCACAGCTGCTGTGCTCCATAAAGAACATTACTACAAATCTTTTAAATCCTCTTTTCAAGCCTATAGGGGATGAGTAATTGATACTCAAAAGATGGATTATGGGTGCAGTATCACTTTGCTGATTACCGCAATATCACATGCTGTGCTGTTCACCTATAGTGTCTTAACCAACAAATCATTACCTCCAACACGGTTGCATACAACATCCATCTGACTCTTATGTTGATAGATGGCAAGGAATTGCTTCCTGCATTGTAACTGTAACATTACACCCACCAAGAAACTGATTTTGAATGTGGACCCTCACATTAGAATTAATTAGAACGAGTGTGTGTTGAAGAAAGTGAAAATTTTAAACTTCATCTCTTTTCTGATGGCTCTTGACTTGTTCAATAACACCACAAAGGGGCCGCAAAGCCATTTATGTCCACTTTGACACAGCAGCATGTGAATATTTTATGTTTTTCTATTTTTGAAAGCGTTAAAGTTTATAGGTCTCTGAAATGCATTCTAACCAGAGACATGCACATGCATGTGCCGGAGGACACACGCACCTGTAATTGTAACATCTGCACACTCACCACACACATACATGCTCAACCTTCCTGTCATGCTTGTTGTATAACTCTGGAAACGAAGTGATACAATTCAGTGAGCAGTCAGTAAAGCGTGAGCTGCTCTATGGGTCGGGAAAACCGAGTTGTTCTCTGTGCTGAGTGGGATCGTCTGCTATGTCACACTCTGCTGTGCTGCGTTTACTCTCCTCAGCAGGAAGCTGCCTCGCTCAGAGGCTGATTCTCTGCCTTGGTCTCCAAAGCTGCAGGTCTTCATTGGCTTTTCATTGTGATCCGATGTGGCATCGCTGTTGCACTGACTCAGGCATGTTCAGCATGTGTATGTGTGCTTGTGCATTCATATGAAAGGAGAGGAGAGTGTGTAAAGTATCATGTATGGTAGGAGAGATTTGGTTATGGGTTATGTGTGTCTGTGTACTTGTACTTGAATATGAACATGCATGGACAGGATCTGTGTGAGTGTAGTGTCCTCAAACATGGGTAAGTTGTTTGGGTCAAGGTTCAGTGCGATGACAGTTTGAGAGACTGTATTATCACTGTCAGGCAAGTTGTAATGACTGTGTCATTTCTTGAAGGAACACCACTCTCATTATCAGTTTTGGGATCCTTTGGGAGGCAGCCTGTGCAGACTGGAGCCCTGTCAGCCTCAGTGGCACACTAACCCACAAGACAGTATAGATCCTGGCATTATGCTTTTAAAAGAAAAATCCACACTATGATCCAGACTATTTTAGATGTTAGATACGTTACAATAAGCACTGTAACTTACATTTATACTACCTCCACTTTCCCTCAGTCTGACTTATCTGTTTCTATTTCAGCCAGTGATTTCTTGCTTTCCCCAAAATTACCTTCAGCTCGCAGTGAATGGGTGTGAATTTGTTGTATTCATTTGTGGGTTTCTGCATGAAGATGTGATACTGTAATTGGAACATACTAGGGGCAAGTGAAGAACTTTTGTTAGGGAAAATTGAGTTACACCCTTTAATCAAACCATACAGTATACTGTGGCCTCTAATGAACTCCACAGGCATCTTTCAGTGAAAGGTTGGTATCTCACCATCTCTTCCTTAGTGGTTTTCTCCCTGTGTGATTGCTGTTATTCGGTCAGTCAAAAATAATGAGGCCAGCAAAAGTTGTGTTCTTTGACCCTAAGGGAATATCTTATTCTGTTAAAATAAATCTATAGCTGTGGCAAAAAATATTTTGACATAACCTGAGGTCATCTATGTTTGGCCTGTCATTTATGGGAGCTTTATTCAACAATGCAATGCAAGGTGCGTAGCTGAAATATCATGTAAATCTCTGAACTTTTGTACATGGTATGCAAGTTATGAAGTTCTCGTGACTAAAATAATTCATGATAGAAACTTTGTACCTGCACTTGTTCATTTGAGAAATCTTCTGATCAGCTTCCAGGGCACATTGTTTCTTAAATGTGCACATTAATGAGAAAATATTAATTTTCTTTCAAGTTGAACTAATCATATTTTATGTAAACAAAGGATCAAATGACAACAACTAATGTGAAAGCAGTTCACAAAGAGACAAACACAAAGAGAATTATTCAACAACTTTGTTCCCAACTCTACGAAATATTTTAGCAACTAATTATTTTGGTTTTATGGTTCACAGCTTTACTGTCTGGTGCAGTCAGTTATTGCAGCTTTAAAGTACCATAAGGAATAACTTAATTGTTAATGATGCAGATGTTAATAATAGCATGTGGCAGGCTGCAACAATCATGTGGTCATATAATTAAGTAATTAGTATTCTTACTCATGACAAAGTTATCATATGACTTTTAGTAGATTATCCAGCTTTTTGGCATGCTTGGAAAATGTCATTACATGAAAGGCTCTGGCTCCACCTGAACTTTAAAACTTGCTGGATGTAGTGAATAGTGGTTAATTCCAGGCAGAACAAATAAAACCTTTCAACAGCCACACCATGAGGCTGTCGCAGCTGCCTCCAGATAAAACAGCAATCTCACAGATGCCTTTGCACTCGGTCTCCTGCCACTGTAGCTTACACATATTGATCTCCATAAACATGCTCATAAACCACCTTTAACACCTCTTGGCCCAGAGGCTTACATAGTGCCACTGGGGCCGGGACTAGAGATTATGTGGTTTATCTAATAACCTCTTGGCAGCATCCGTCCAGCCTCCATCCCATATCTCTCTCTCTCTCCATCGCTCTCTCTGTCTACTTCTACATATACATATACATATAGGCTACATATGCACATACATACACACACACCTCCTTTTTTCAATTTACTACTTCTGTTTCTCCCTCTTTTAGCCCCATCCTCCCATTATCACTATTTAAGTGGCTGCTCAACATATGGGCAAATAAATGCTCTTTGTTGCCATTACTTATATTAATCCCTCTGACACACACACATACACACACACACACACACACACACACACTCACTCTCACGTGTAGTCTCTGGCACTCCACCCTTGAGTGAACAAGGCAGGGCAGAGGCAGCGGAAGACAAACAACAGACACGTAATGGATGTGTGTGAAAGGCTAGGGTGTATGAGCACTATGTCTTCCATATCATGATGCTGCTATTGGGTTAAAGAATGGTGTGTGTGTGTGTGTGTGTGTGTGTGTGTGTGTGTGTGTGTATGGCTTGAAGGCCACTGTCGGTAGGCATGTCCCATAAATGTATGCAGCTGCTTTTATGTGTTTGCATGTGTCTTGGGTGTATACGTGTGGTTCCTATTCCGATTAAAAAAATCTACCCACCACTAATCTAGAGGGGCTTTGCATCCAGGTGTGACCGAGCAAGTAAACACTGCTGTTCTTTGCATTTTGTTATTCATGAAACAGAATTAATTCATATACGCTGGATAGCAGGTACATATATGTGTAAGGGCATGACTGAGGGACAAGGAAGCAATTGATATTCCCAAGGGTTAGTGGAAACTCTAGAGAAGTAGAGTAAATGAGATCCCCGAGGACTGAATTTACTGAGATTGGTCATATTTGTGGACATACACACAGAGTAGAGCAATTCCTCTGTGATGTGGAAACAATTACAAGGAGTCGCACAGTGAAAATGTGAGTGGCTACTGGGCCCTTTACTTTCCATGGACACTGTGCAGCACTGGCGTGTTTTTTATTACTGTAGCCTATACCTGAGCAGAGATTTAACATTACACATCACTAAATTCACTAAATGATGCACCAAACAGATTAATTTTTACATATGGATTATCTTTAACAAAATATTTAAATCCAGTGATAGGTCCAACTGAAAGGTGTAGCCTAACTGTTGAGTAGATAGCTAACTGACCTGACAAAGCTTATGTTAGCTTGCTTATGACCTTTAGAATGAATAGTGAAAGAGGTACTGGCCTATGTCCAATTGTGTTTTAATACAGAAAATATTGCTAAAATTATATTTCACAAAACAACAACACAATATGTTTCAATTTGCAATGTTATACCAATAAGCTTAAAACAAGCAAATATTGCTAGGTTAGCGTAACTCCTTTCAAATATTTCCCTCTCATGCTGAACTGTTTGAACTAATTTTGAAGCATATATATTTTTCATGTATTCAGATATAATACCTACATTTAAAAATGATTGGGAATTCATAATATTGACCTGTCTAAAACTGCTTATTTTTCAATTTATGTTCATATTGTCATGATACAGAGATTACAAGGATAGATGCAAGCCAGTGATATACATTACTAAAGTTAACAAGTTGAAGCAATGCCTATGTTTGATACAACCTAGTTTTAAATAAACCACTAATTTGAAACTAGTGAGGAGGTATTAAAAACTTGAGGACTATACACACAAACCTAATAGTGGACTTAATTAATGGATTGATGAATAGCTGGTCTAACCTAATCCTACTTGTTAAATCAGTGCAGGAATGAGATTGAATAACAAAACGTGTCCTTTCTTGAAATTAAAGTGCTGCCATCTGCTGCCATACAATGAAAAATGTGAAAGAGTAATAACATGCTAATATCCCAAAAGAATCAACTCTCGCTGGATAACTCTCCAATCCAGTGGCCATTATGTTGCCTTATTTTGAAGACAACTTATCCCAAATCCGGACAGCGCTCTCTCAAGTGGAAATACATTAGTGGATCTGTCGGGGACAATGCAGCTTGACAGACTGGTGAAAGAGAGGACCACATTCTCCTCTTTGTCCACAGCTCTTTTGATGGGATTACAATGTGAACCAGTTGAGGGAGGATCACTGCATATATTTACTATAGAAGTTGTTTAATAAGATTAGCTTTATTGTATCCTATCCCTCTCAGACGTAAAGCATTACTGGCTCATTCTTTGCACAATCTGATTATCCACTGATGCAACCTTAACAAGCCAAAGCCCTTGAAATCAAAGGAGTGAACCATATGGCAAGAGAGCATGAGAAAGTTTTTGCTAAAACACTTTTTGCTTTTGAATATTTAAATGAGTTCCTGCAGCATACAAAAATGGATGACCTGTGCAATGAGGTGCTGTCCTCTGTGAGTCCTCCATGTGACAGATGACAGTTACAAAAGGCTATCGTAGAGCTCCTCCTTAAATCAGGTCTAGAAAATGCTAGTGGCATGGCTGGTTGGGTGGTAATGTCAGTTGGTCCACCACTTTGGTCCAGACTATCTCAACAACCATTGGATGGATTGTCATGAACTTAGGCATTCATGTCTGCCTCAAGATGAAATTACTATCACTTAAGTGATCCCCTAGCTTGCAGCATCACCTAGCGCCATCATCAGGCCAAACTTTCTATTTATCATGCTAACATGCTAAACTATGAAGGTGAACATGGTAAACGCTATGCCCGCTAAACATCAGCACGTTGGCATTGCCATTGTGAAAACTGTTTGAGTGCCGATATTAGCCTTTAGCCTCACAGAGCTGCTAGCATGTAGACTCTTACTCTAGGGTTAGTATGTCTTTCAGTGATGGCTGCCATGAGGTTTAGCCTATCCTGTCTTACTTTCTTATTATCAAAAGAACACAGATGTGAAATACAGCATAAGTATTAAAGGTACTTTCCACTGAGCAGAAAACCTCAGAGGAAAGTGAATTAGAGATCATAATGATTAATATACACTGAAACTTTTCACATGAACCTATTAGATTACTATGCAGAAAAACATCTCATCAGTAAAACTTTACCTTATTTCATACATCTGGAGTCAGCCCCTCCAGCTCCTCGGCTACTGTAAATAAAGCCTGAGAAAGTAAGGAAGAACACCTACTTTGGCACAACCCACGTGCGACTGAAACATAAAAGTATCATGGCTTTCAGACTTTATTTCAGCATGTGAACAGAAACAAACTGACTCTCAAACTCAGGAACAGGCTGGTGACGACTCTGTCATACCATTAAAAAGATCGGCTTTTGGCATATCCATTCATCTCTCCCTCTCGGCCTCTCTTTTACTGTGTCTCTGGGCAGGTAAAAAATAATCCTCATATCCAGGCTATTAGTCACAGAGGATTAGACCCCTGGCAGAGACGGGCAGAGATGGGAGGTGAGCAGAGAAAGAGAGACAGATTAAATACCTACGGTATTATGAAGTAATGCTCAGAAGCCTCAAGGAAAAGTGTCCTCCATGAAACTACTGTAGATGCAGAGATAGTATTTGATGAATGAAAATATTTCCATCATGATGCTGAATAGCATTGCTCCAATATGTAATGTATGTTCCAATGTAATTGGAAACACATGTAATATACCTGTGGGCAGGCCTTGGCTACATAGTGTACGTTTCTCCCATTTGCATAACTGCACTTCAGCACATTGTATCTGTGTGTGAGACAGAGAGCATATGTAGTGTTTGTAAACACATCCATCCCAGTCTTGTACGCATTCCCTGGTGAATTGCAGACTCGGGCCAAGTTTATTATCAGCATGGATAGAGATCTCTCCACCTCCAACCCTTTCAGAAGCTCATTTAAAAGTCAAGACTCATTTATCAGCTTTTGATCTAATTAAACAACCTGAAGGGACCAGCCATTATCTGACTCCATTAGCCATGGGCACAGCATAAAAAATTGCTCCCCATTCTTCACAACTTTGAGCCAACTTTCTCACTGTTTCTGCAGCAGCTGTTAAGACATTTGATCTTGTTTTAATGTCACATTTTATTGCACTGTTTTCCTCTTCTTTCTATCTCATATCATAGCTCTCTCTCATGAGACAGGCCAGCTCTGTTGATTGGCTTGCATGGGTAAACACTGACTGACATGGAGATTTATGTCTGGTTTGATGGAAGAAGACAAAGCTAGGATCACAACACGCTCAAAAAATAGGATCATGAATTATGTTCTCCTATTCCAAAAGAGCAGAAAGAGCTCCCTGCTTGAATGATTTCACATGATGGTCTCAAGTGGATTCATTGTTTGATATCAATAGCCTGAGGAAAAAACATGTTATCAGTTAAGCCTGAGGTCAATGATCCCCTGTTTCATCATGGGAAGTTTACACATTGGAACAGAATGACATGTGCCCTCTCTGCTGGTAACTTTAGGTATTGCATATCACAAGCAGCTTGGGGGGACCTTGAAATATGAAGCAATAAACATTCATTCAGGAAGACATAATGTTACAGTGAAAATGTTGAAAAATATATTTTTTAAAAACCAGTATTCTTAAAAGGCTCATATGCAAAAACCGTGAGATTTTGAGAAATGTCCCTTACTGATGTCACTAGATGACCTGACTGCAAGCGTGTGTTATTATGGCCATGCATAATTACACTGCCACCAGAAATTTTATATATATCATTGGCCTCTCATGTTGATTGCTCATATTCCAACCATTTCACAGTCCCTAGCATATTCAGTAATCACTGAGCACATCACCAGAGTCATTTTCGGTAGGCCTGCAGGCGTCTAGGAACATTACCATTGGGAAAATTGAATGGCAGCAGTTTCCTAAGATGAGAAATGATGAGGAGACCAATTAGAATGGGAAGACACATGGCAGTCCCTCAGTGAAATAAGATAACATTGGAGGAAATGTACTGGTGGAGTGTAATTAGCCATGTTTACTGTCCAAGCTATTAACACTAATTTGTGATGCTTGCAAACAGGCTGTTTAAGGTAATGGGGCCTTGTCTTTTTCAGTAGAGTTAATGATACCATTGGTTTATAGTTACATGCACGATTCAACAAACTGAATCTTGACCTGACGTCATGGGTTCAGTTTGCGGGAAACAAAAATTAAAATTTAACTTAATTAGCTGTCAGTTTGGCACGTTTTTAGGGCGCAGTGGTGGAAGAAATATTCAGATCCTTTACTTAAATAAAAGCACCAATATATCAGTATAAAAATACTCCAGTATAAGTCCTGCATTTAAAATCCCAGTGCAGACCTACAAGCAGCCAAATGTACTATATTATCAAAAGTAAAGTGGTGGTTGTGCAGTAAAATATCACCTGTGACTGAGATATTGTTATATATGACACTTATACAGTATATTGGTAATAGTAATGGATCAATGTGTAAGCTGCATTTTACTGTGGAGCTTGTCAGACTGGAGCTTTAGTTACTTCATATACAGTTTAGTCCAGTGGTTCCACAAGGTCCCACAAGATAAATCTGTGGGTCTGTGAGATGATTAATGGGAGAGGAATAAAAATAGAGAGAGGAAGCATCTTTGGTTGAACTGCTGACAACTGATAGACATTTAAAACAAGACAAGATGCCAAAATGTCAAAACAGTTGGGAAGCACTGGGAACCATATCTTTAACAATGTGTTGTGTTTTGCAAACTTATGGTTTCTGTTTTTTTAAATGTAAAATCCTAATCTACAAACCAAAAACCAATAACTGCAGCTGTCAAATAAATGTAGCTGAGTTAAAAGTATAACATTTTCCTCTGAAATGTAGTGGAGTGGAGAGGAAATATAAAGTAGCATAATATGGAAATACTCAATTAAAGTGAAAATCCTTCAAATTTGTGCTTATGTACTGTGCTTGATTAAATGTACTTAATTACCTCCCACCACTGGTAGGGTATTGCTATAGCTGTGTTCATACTTTTCTAAAGGTTTATTCACCATCCACCACATCACCTTCAGGAACCACTATGTACAGAGATGCATTTTTTGTTCCGATACTTTTCCCTAAACATAACAGTTCTCAGACATGATTTCTGAGTAGAAAAGTTTCCAAATCTTTTACTTTTATTTGAATAACCCACCAGTGAGAGTTGCTTTATTCAGCTTTTATATAGTATTTTATAGCTGAGCTAAAGTGTGACACTGTGACACTATAGAATACTCTCCATGGTTGATTTTACATGCAAAATGGACTCTGGTGTGCTGATCCCTTCTTTTTTTTACTGATTTAAAAATCGGTTATTATGAATTGTGCCAGCCAATACTTTTTCAGTGAATTGATTTGTCAGCATAATTTGAACAGTGGCTGGATATGAACTTCAAATTGAGTCTGGATGACTGGGTAAATGGAAGCCTTCCCCTTTATCATCATATGTATCCACTTACTAGATGTATCATGTAATATATTGTATGCATATGAATGATCCTGATTTGATGGAGGTGTGTTCACTGAAGCTGTAAGTTAGATAAATGTGTGTAGCACACACGCATACATTCAATCCCTCGCTGTAATAATTTACCAAAAAAATAATTTGCTAAAATAAGTTGCCTATATTATTCATATCTGCAGGTTAGTTACAGTATGTTGTGGAATTTCATTGTCTTCTTAAAATACTGTTGACATCCTAGGGCCATATGCACCTAGGTGGAAACTCAGATCACATGTGTCTTCACATAGTGCTTATTGAGCGGACTACTTCCTCTGAGACCTCAATCCAGTGGATCCTGGATTTCAGAGATGATAAGCTCTTGAGCAGCTCTGGAGCACCCCAGGGAGCTGCTCCTTCAACCTTCCTCTCTGCTCTCATTCTGAGAATTTCCAGCCCAGTGCACAGGCTCTGTATTACTGAGGGTACCAACACTTGACAAGGATTTTATGGTTGGACCTGTAAACTTTTGACTCTCTGAGCTTTGAGAATTTAATTTAGATGGTTACCTCTTTGTTGCTATTTGACAAATATGCTTTACAATGAAGTGAAACCCTCATCTTTTTACACCTTTTTGTTAATCTTTTAATGTATAATTTACTGTATGTATCAAGTCAGTGGTATTTGTGTGGCCATTTCCTTAGTGGATGTATATGTGGCTGTTGGAGCAGCATGGTAACTTGTAGGAGAGCTGCAGCTCAGATTTGAGTCCCTGGGTAATATTTGTTGTTATTGTGACAAGTAAGACCAGAATTTGAAAAAATCTAATAGGACTTGTAGGTGCAATACGATACTACGATGCTATGCTCTCATTAGTTATTGGGAGTTTGATTATTTTGGTTACAGAGCTTTGAAGTTGTGGGATGGTAGCATTTTTTGTCAGCTGTATAGTGCATTGTTGAATTGGTACATTGGCAACAAATGATGTGGATGAGTTGTTTAGTGTCAACAGGATTTTGAGCAGCGATCTCGGAGAATTAAATTTGCTGTGTTCAGCACAGCAAATCCCCATGCAAAAAGGCTGTGAGGCTTTACACTTCCATCCATGCATCATCTGTAAGTGCTAGGTCTGTACTTGACCCGATAAGAGAGAGCTCAGATAAAATCAAGCTACAAGACAACACAAAGAAGGCCAAATGAAGTTAGCCAGGATTGCATTAAAAGAGGAGACGCTGCAACACTCAAAATCCCGGTGCAAACATGAAACTCACTTTGACATTAGTAGTTTTTTGATATTAATGCAAAACTTTAATCCCCATAAAGTGAATGATTTCTTTGATGTATTTGCAAAGATTACCAAATGACTGCAGTTGCCACAGGAAAAAAATGAGACTTTTTACTGACTTGACGAAGTCTTGATGAGGTGAAAGGAAGCAGTATTCAACAGCGGGGTGGTATCTAATGAGGTGCACTCTGTGCAGAAGCTGCATGAATGTTTATGGAGCCATTTAAAAGAATAGAATCACAGTATATTCAGGCTCACCTTAATGATCCCAAGGTCAAAGATCACAGAAAAGCAATCGCGATGGTTTATTCTTATGAGCTCACACGTTGTGACTTGACCTGAAGAAGGAGGTCATGTAAACAAGAAAACAAGGTAGTAGAGGTCAACTAGACTTCCACAGGGGTCACAATCACCCCCACTGGGCTGCCAGGTCATCATCAAAGATGGTTTACTGGCTGTGTTGGTTCGGTATTATTTACGGTTACATCACTTGCATTTGTAAAGGTTCAACTTGTAGAAAATGAATCATGTCTTCGCTGGCAGGTTTTGCACCACCATGACTTAAAGACTGTATGTAAGGACAATAGATAACAGTAAGATTGTCCATTTGATGCTTATGAGCAGAATCCTCCATTCACTCTCTTATATCCAAAACCTAGCCACTACCCCATGTCACCCATTATTAGTCAGGAAGGGCATTTAATGAAAAACCAAAAACAATGTTTCTACAAATGAGGAGTGCACTGTCTCGGTTCTTATTGATGGAGGCAATTATTGCAAAGATAAATTATGAAATTAGCATGCTAATGGGTTATTATCACACAATCACGTACATTGGTCCCTAAAGACTCTCTCACTATCACTGGCTTGATAGGAACATTTCCCTGTGTTGAAGGGGAGACAGGCACAATACATAATGCTTGACAGCTGATAAATTGTAAAAATATGAATTATACATGTAGGGTTCATGAAGTCGCACAATATTTTGTTTGAGTGGCTGAATCAGATTAGATGTTCTACTGTAAAAAGTGAATTATTGTTGTGCAATTATTTTTGTATGCATTTGTGTAGTAGCCCATTATTAAATATTTATTTTCCAGAATGTACATGTTATATGTATTTAGAGTATAAAATAATTGTTCACTTTACCTGAGTAAACATAATCAAAATGAAATATATGGTAGAAGTTCAGCCTACCATTTGGCCACTAGGTGGCACTCTGATACCGTAGTAAAGCATCCCAAGCTGTCCAGATGTTATTCAAACCTAAAGGTTAGCTTCTCCCTCAGTGCTCACTCTTTGCTATCTGAAAGGTCATCATTTGCAAGCAGAGGACAATCTGATGTAACATTTGTGTTGCTCAATCATAATTATCGTCTGCAACATGGGTTGCGGAGTTGATCACTATCACAGTTTGGATGATACTCTAATTTTGAGACCCTCACAAAGTTCTCCATGTAACATGAAGGTGAATGTGGTGAGAGGAGATGTGCTAATGTTTACAATGCAATCTCTCCTGATAATAAGTCTCCTTTATGAGTTCCCCTGCAGCATGAAAACGTTTTTCACATTGGCTGTAACAATTTGTCAGAGTTCTCCTGTGACAACAAGCGTCACAAAAGTGTCAATGTGTCACACTGATGCCGGGTTGGGGCCAGTGTATCAGCTCATGAAGGGATGAATCAAATGTCAGTGTGACAGGGAGCATAAGAGAGAAGATCCATATTTCCATTAGGCTCCACAGATAGAACAGATAGGACCGGATTGCCAAGCATGTTTGTGCATATTTTACTGTAACGCAGCTCCTCCATCTTCATTGACCTACAGAGGAGGTGATGGAGACGCCCCCACGGAGTTTACACATATATAGACTGGCATACACACATACTCACGCAACACACACTATCCCCGTCCTCCCCTCCCATTTGAAGTGCGTGTCCTGAATCGATCCATACAAAGCGAATATTTCTGTACATGCTTTTGCCACAAGAGCCACTCCAGGACTTCTCATTTTGGCTGTGACAGGGGACCGCTATTATTGATCCATCTGCAGCTGCCTGAAGGGAATGACTGCCAGTGAAGATGAAATCTACTTGTTCACATCTGGTCCCTCTGCTGCAGAGGCCTGTAGCATGGTGTGGGCTATTGGCAGGCCACAACTCAACTATGAGCTCTCAGACCCAGATGACACTGGTGGATATTGACTGAGATGTGCACTCTGAGGTGCAGTAATAGAAATTACATGAGGTGCACCTCAGGTGAAGTTTCAGCCCTGTGTGGTCAAAAGAAAAATGATAAGTGGAATAAGACTCTTATAGAACCAAAAGATGCCTTTGTCTTTTTCTTTCTCCAATATCCAACATTTGCATCTGGGTGGTTGTAGCATAAAAAATGGGTTGACTGGGGTCGTGTGGTGAGTGCAATCTGTGTGATGGTCCCGTTATAAAGGTCTGAGAGGCGGGGGTTGGAGAGGCCGGTGATTTTGAAGGCAGTTTGTCTGATAGCCTACAGAATGAAACAATTTTCTCTTGGTGGAGACTGCACGGTGAAGAAACAGGAGAGCAAAAGAGTAAGCGTAATATGGACTGAAATATTCTTTTGTAGAAAAATGTTTTGCGGAGCTTAGTTTGAACCTGCAATTTTTTCGGCCACTTGGGGACAGTGAAAAACAAGTTTTGAACACAACACACTGACATATCGTCACCTTTTAATTTGACAAACTTGTTAGCAAACAGCACCTTATTTACACTGTTATATAGAGCAACAATATCATTCACTTGAAGTGGTGCTTGAGTCCAATATTCAGTCTCTCTTAGCTCTGTCTTTGGTCTCTACCGACTTGGCTCTTTCTGTCTGTTATTAGATGCTGAGCAGGTGGATTACAGTGGCAGTGCAGCTGAAAACTATGAGAGCGATGATAATCAAACCAAAACAGCAAGTTGCACGTGATGCAGCATGGACAGGCATTGCAACCCAAACCTGTTAGCAACGGCCTGTGTCTCTTGTTTGGTTTCCACTATATCTGTTGTTAGCAACCTTATAATAGCAGAGTTTTCTGCCCTTTGCCCTCAGGAGGCAGAAATGAGTCAGACCAGAGCGAAGTGAAGAAAACAAGAGCGTTTGGGAACTAAATGAATGACTATGTTGCCGTGTAGTATTCAAAACTGAATTTTTATTTTTCCATATGAATCCAAAGTATTTCAAACTTTCTACTGTCCCAACAAGCAGGCCTTTAGTGTCAACTATTAGCAATCATCAGTTGCTTTAATTCAAATAACGAAAAATAAATCATGTGGTCACACATAGGGAACAAAAACAGTAAAGAAAGTAAGTGCAAATGTCTGTATGTATGTATGTATGTATCAGAGACAGAGAAAGAGAGAGAGAGACAGAGGGAGTGAGAGAGACATAAAAGAGACAAAGCCATCCATGAGAAAGCTGTTCACTGTTGCACGAGGTTTTGCAGAGCGTTAAAGTAGCGCTCAGACATCAGCCACTAGAGGGCAATCAGGCTTGGCAGGGATATCTGTCACTGCAGACACAAAGACAGAGCGACATTAGTGGAGTCAACGAGGTGTTGAGCTCACATCACACAAAAATGTTCTCTAATGGGAAAGGAGCACATTATCGCCTACTACAGAAATCAGAAAAAGTTAAAGAAAATTTAGTGTTTCAGTGTTTGAGCCTTTTGTCCTTTGAATTCTGTTGTTTTAGCAGCCATGCGTATGAATCAATCCCCCATTCTTCTCTATTAGACCATCACCTATTGAATGTGTGTAACCCAATCTAAAGAAAAGTGTGTGCGTGAATTATAAACAAGTGAGACTTGGTGAAGCGATTTATCAAAGGGTGCAGGAAGCTGCGAACAAAGCTCACGTGACTCTTTTTGCAGCTCTTTGTGAAACACTGTTCTTTGGGTGCTCTCACCTTCTCCTCCTCATGACAAATGCAAGTGCCGTCTGTGACTAGGAGTCAGAGCAGCGAAAGGCCAGTCAGTTAATACCAGCAGAGGCAGGAAGTCAGCTGCACTAGTTGTGATGAATAGATACCGTATATCCATATGTACATTTCTTTCTGTGTGGAGACTGGCTCCTGCTTTTACACCAGTCAGCACATTTCTTCAGAGAGGCTTCAACCTGTTGAAATGTTTCTGTCTCACTGTTGCTCTCACACACGTTTAAAAACATAATAAGCGACATGTATACTTTTTGTTAAAACCCAGTTGTATTACACAGTAACTTTTAAAAGCTTAGTTAGTCTTATTTATAACAGGCAAATTCCTCTATAAGGGTTGTATTTATGTATTTATTCTTTTCTTGTAAAAGCTTTCTGCTTACTCTGGTACAGTTCCTCAAATTTCAATATTTATGTTATGTCATACATGACTGTGAAAAGGCCAGCAAATCAACCACAGGTGCAAATTCAACATTTTACCAACCCAAATTTAAATGTTTATGATAAACAAACCCCTTTAACTTGAATTGTGAATGCATGTAACAGTTAACAGGGCAAAGCAATGCAGCAGGTCAGTGCATGTCAAAGACTGAGCTAAAGGCATGTACGAGCACACTGAGATAACTGACCAACAGGAAACACTGATGCCACTCTGGACAGTCAGTTAAGGGGCACAGGAGGACATGCATTACATAATATCAGAGAGATTACATTAGCTGTAGATGGATTCTCAGTATTATTCACAGTACGACTTTGCTCTGCAAGCCTAAGACTCTACAGCTATGTTGAACTAAATGCTAACATCAGCATGATAACATGCTCACAATGACAATGCTAACATGCTGATGCTAAGTAGGTATAAAGCTCGTACAAGGTACGTTCTCCGTCTTAGTTTAGCGTGTTAGTTTACCAACATTTGCTAATTAGCACTATAACACTAAGTACAGTTGAAGCTGCAGTGGCAGTGTAATTAGTTTTGCCAGTTTTAATTAAGTAAAATTCAACCTATGCACCTAAGAGACTTGAGCCTTTACAATGATCATTTGGGAACCAAACAAGTACATAAAGATTATAAAGATTATAATGCAACTAAATAGTTTTGTCCAAATCAGCATTCGACACTTGATACATATATTCAAATCTTTATCTCCTGTAATTTTCTCCACGGTGTGAAAAAGGTTGGACATGTGATGCCTCTATTGTGGCCACCGGACAGCTGTAACACAAGGGTGATTACACATGTCGGGACCAATCCAAGGCCGTCACAGTTCGATTAGTGACAGCCCTTCCCTCAGCTCACCTGCTCTCACTGAGACAACGACAACCAGAGCACAGAATCCATCAGCGTGCATTGTGGTGAAATTGATCACTGCCGTCAATACCAACTAGTGAAGCCATTGGCACTGCTGATGCTGCTGCAGAGAGGAAGGCATCAGGAGTGCTTTGCCTTGTCTGTGATCTATCTATCTTTAGGCAAGAGCTAGGCATGGGATCAATATGCTACAGGCAGCTCATATTTCACTGGTGGCCCAGCAGGAATGAGAGGGTGGGGGTGGTGGGGTGGAAGATGGGATGATGCCATGGCTTTGCAAGGCTTTCGGGGGTCAATCCAAAAAGCAGATAGCGTGGAGCAGAAACAGGTGATATGAATGCAACCAAAGGTGAGAAAAGGAAAGAGAAGTTGTGGGTGTGACGTAGGAGTCAATAGTGCAGCAGAGGCTTACACGCTATATGGACGGCAGCGCAGCCTGACAGCTTGTCGATTCAGTGAATTTATAATGAATGTTCTTTTATTCTCCTCTTTCTCTCTAACCTTTCTCTTCTTCTTTATTCCCTTTATCTCACCTCCCTCCTTCCTCTCCTCCTGTCACCTCCCTCCTTTCCATTTGGAGCATCACCCCCCCCCCCCCTACAACCACACACACACACACACACACACCACCACCAACCACCACCACCCCACCACCACCCCCCCTGCTCTCCCTCCCTGTCACAGACTCATGTAACCTATCATCCCGAGAGTAAAAACAAAGAGTTATATGAAAGGCGCTTAGTCGCATTTCCTCCTACCCCTGCTGTTGCGGTGTCCTAATGATGCAAATGTTAGGCTGGCTAATGAGCAGGAGTTATGTTTCGGCTGAAGTTTACCACCCTGCTCGACCACCCTGTCTCATGAATAATATCACTGTGTCAGAGTCAAGATGTGTGTTCCTCTCAGCTCACAAATAATGACCATTACAGATGGCGCTTACATATAAGAAAAAAATGACAATTATTGGTCCGTTACAACGTCCACAGGAGCTACTGGGCTTCTTAAAGCGAGATCATGAAAATTCATAATAAAGGATTCAAATGTAAGCAATGTGCCGTGTCTGAAAACACATGTACACACTCACACGCAAAGTGCACACACACAAAGCAGGCAGAAAAAGTGTCTTAAAACTTCAGAGGGAACTCTGATTACCCTCTCACCTGTGAGAGTCACATAACCTTTTAACTCGGAGTTCATTCCGGCTGTCACCTAACACACATGCCTCTAAAGGAGAGCGAAGCCAATAGATGTGGGCTCTGTGTTATTACAATAACCCTTATAGCTGCTTGCATTTCGTTCCCTCCCCGCCTCGTGGCTTAATCCTCCATGCTTTTGCCCTTCAGTTTTTCAAAGACAGCCTGCGGGCTAGAATTGCCCTTTGCTGACTTGTGGCTGACAGTGAATAAGTTCCCCTCTCGTCTCCTCCCTTTTATCTCTGAGATCATACTCTGAGTGGGTCAAGATCAATGGTGCTCCCTGCAAATCTGCCCAGACTCTGGGTGCTTCTCATTGACCTTACACAGGGGTAAATGAGCACTCCTACTCTCATCCAGCCAGCTTTTACATTCACTTCTATGGATACATTCACCTACTACTCACGGGGCTCTCATCAAAAAGTCACGGGCCATGTTGGTGCCAACTGGGCTATTTGAGCTCTTCTTAAACGCCCTCATTCAGGAAAATTCACATTAGGCATTAGTAGGCGTTAAAAGGTGGTTTTCATCACTGCTGAAGAAATAAATTAATGGTTCAGAAGCAAAGAGTCAGCTAAGCCACTTAAGCTTCACAAGAATCTTTCAGAATGAAAAACTGATCCTTGGTGGTCCAGTCTTCTACGATTTATGCAATTTTAATGCCACCTTAAGGTTTGCGAACAGTCCATTGAGACTTACAGGAATACAGCATTTGGAACACAATGACAGAAATCTCAATAACCAAGGACATGCTGTGACAGGGTGATAAATGGCTTTACATGATGGAACAGACAGGATTCTGGACACTGCAAACTTCTTGACAACAACACAAAGAAGAAAAAAAAAATCAATTTCAGGTATGGCATAGAATAAATGTGCTGTATAGACTGAGCAGGGGGACAATAACGTAAGTCTTTCCTAGCAATGGGCTGTAATGTAGAATCACTGGCACACAGTCAGCACCACAATAAATAATCATTGCATACCAGTGAGTAAAACACGACTGAATAACATGGCTGAAAGAGAAAGAAATCCTTAGACATTCTTCTTTTGAACTCTGTCTTCTGGGGTGCTGCACCAAGACAATGAAAGCTTGAAAAGTAGAGTGTAAGTGATGCTATTGCCATCCTCAGGCCTAATACAGATCGAGACAGCAGAGACAGCAGCCCAGTCGAGATCCAGCTGGGGCTCACATCCAATGGGATCCCTGTGAGACCCGCTTCAACAAGATGGATGACGGGCACCGAGCTTCAAACTGGGCGCACTCAGCCCAGACATCATTGGGTCCGGGCTGAATAAAGAGGTGATGGCCCCTCGCCTGCTCTTTCCTAATAGGAAGAGCTGCCTGGCTGATAGCAGCCCATAAATAACCCAGTCGGCGTGTCACTGGAAAAGAACACACTCACCTGAGCACACTTAGTCCACGGCATCACGAGGGAGAGGTGAGATGCAAGAATATAAGGCCCTACAGTTATGAAATGGCAACAAAAGTGTGTGGTCATAGAAACACATTTTTGACTTTTATACATTTTCTGATTTAATTTCAACAACAATGACTACATACAGTATTACTTGATGATAATAATAAAGTAACACTTTATTACATGAATAAAAATTTTATATTTGTGGTAAAATAACAGAAATCCCAAACCAAATTTATTTTATTTATTTTAGACCAAATTAGTTTAAGACTGTACTGATATAATCTTCAACTTTTTTATAAACCTCGGGCTATCTCTGTCTTTTCGCAATTAATAAGATAAGGAGTTATAAGTCCTGCAGTGGGGAAATTTGCGTTACAACTGCAAACTGCTGCAGAAAAGAAATGCAAAATGAAACTATCAAATACTAAAAAATTACAAAAGAAAAATAATAGATAAATAATATAGTGTAGCATGGTGGTATGTACAGATAGATATCTAAAAAATATGTGAAAATATGCCAAATCTATGTTTTTTAATTAATAATAATACGGAGTGACTGCATATTCTTTCTATTCTTTCATCAGTTTACACACGCAACTCCTAACTGACTACACATTGATAAGCTGTTGTTGTCAGGGAATCCAGTAAAACAAAGGCGTCCGGCGTCACGTGACCAGCGAGCGTCATGACGTGACGCGGAAGTCTTTCAGGCAAGATGGCAGCGTCCTTGACAGGCATGTTTTGATTTCAGTGGAGTGTCAGACATGCTCGGCAGTTGCAGACTGAACGGGCCGGACCGCTGACAGCCAGAGCGGAACATGGAGAGACGAGAGTTCGTGGCGTCCCTGGTGGTAAGCTGCTCATTTTGTACTAACTGTTCCGGTGCGTGTCAATACTGCCGTCAGCCAGCTACTAATGTGACCGCAGCTAATCACACCGATGAATGAACACAGACGTACAACTAGAGCTTAAACTGTAGACTTTGTTCGTGTTATGCATGTAAGCCACTAATGCATTAACCTGTTTGGAAAATATATTATCAGACTAGCCAGAAAGAAGATAGACCACATGGACCTGTAACCTCCTGCACACACAGGTTCATGACATTTGAAATCCTCCTAATGGATAATCCTCGGGTCTTTTTAACTCAGCAACTACACAAGCTCGAAAAACTGCAAAATAATACAACTGTCTGATATTATGGGAGATATCTGAGTTATTATAAAGACTATCACAGATAATGTGGACAGAAAGTTTTACTGTGTGCTTTGTGTCAAGTTAACCTGCTGTATTTAGTTAAACAGTCATTGGGAATGAGCAGAGTCGTATTTATATTGTAGTGTCTAAATTTATCTGGGGCTTCTGTGCTAATAATAACTGAATGAAATGGCTCAACACAGAAAGTTACTTACACTATTTTATTGAACATGAATTGACACAGATCATATAAATTTAATGAGCCAGTCTTTCAGACTCATCTGAAATTACAAATGACAGTGTACAGGACAAAGTTTCACCAGTTTGGTGGAAGCTTGTATCTCTTTGAAGAGGGCACCCTATATTACCAGGATTTACAAGCAAGCAAATAATAAATAAATTAAACATTACATTTCTAAACAAGACTCGAGCCATAGTGATGCACAGGTGCTTTTTTGCTTGCACAAATTGCACATGAACGACGTACAAATTAAGGAAGCCGTTTTAGAGTCATTTTGCCGTTAATGGGACTTCAATTCAAACTTCAAATTTCAATATTTAATTTCTCAAAAATGGTTGAAGCACAGATTTTTATTTTGTGCACAAATTTTCACTAACCAATTGAAACAGTTTCAGTCATATCCTGATCACATGGGGTGCCAAACTCATGGAGGTGGTATAGCTGTGTTTTCTTAAAGCATCTCAGTTTTGGTTGTACAGCCCATATCTTCAGTAAAGACGTCTTATTGTTGAGCCTATTTTTGCCCTGTGTCTGTTGGTGTAATTTGACATATCAACAATATGTTAGTGTTGTGCTAATTGCTTTTTTGTGCTGCCCCCAAGTGGCCAAAAAAAACGCAGTTAATGTAGGTTTAAATAAACGAAGCGAATACTTCTTCCACCACCGGTGTCAAAGTGTGTGTATCGCAGCTTTGTGTCTCACAAAGTGATTCAAATCTCCCCAGGCAGGAGGCTGTGCAGGGATGTGTGTGGATCTGACCCTCTTCCCCCTGGACACCATTAAGACCAGACTGCAGAGTCAGCAAGGCTTCTACAAGGCAGGGGGCTTCAGGGGCATCTACGCTGGGGTCCCATCTGCTGCTGTCGGCTCCTTCCCCAATGGTAAGACACTCATTTTGATAGCTGGATATATGTTCTGCTGGAGATTCACTGTTCCCTATTGTTTGTGGAGGACGTTCTCTCCCAGGTGCACGTTGAACAACATACTGAGACTCAACCTTGCGCTGTGTTGATGATAATATCCACAAAGTGACTGTTTTAGTTGGGTGTTTAGAGCTTCTTTTTGCTCGTATACATTCATTTATTTTGTTTACTTATCACGCCTCAAGTCACAGCACAGTAATAATGAGAGTGCTGCATCGCTCACATCAGTTTGGTAATTCACAATCAAATTAGTTTTCTTCCTTCGCTTTGTTTTGTATTGTGAAGTTCTCAGCTTGCATCCTCATTAAGTCATTTCAAGTAGTAACAAAGTTCTGTTATATATTATATTACATTATTAATATATGTGTATTTGTTTCTTGGTGAGATTCTTTTGTTTTGATCTTATGAGGAAATGTATCTATGGTGATGTATGATTACAGGAATAATGAGGACTTAGATTTTAAAGTTAACTTTTTTGAAGACAGAATTTTATTTAGGATGGAAGCACCAACCTATCAAACACATCACAGTATCTATGAACAAGCTTTTTCAATGTACACGATTATATCTGCCCCATTATTACAAACTTTTCAAAGGCATTCTGCCATTTCCACAGTATTTTCAGCCTGAGCTAAGTACAAAAATATTTGTAAGAATCACATTGGATTGAAGTGACACTGTTTAAGTACTGTAAGGTGCAAATCGAAGCAGTGGTATTTTATAATCATTAATTCAAAAAGTTGCACAAATCTGCTGATTACTCGCCCTGTTTAGACGTGGCATTAACGTGCATCTCAGGTGATCTGATCACAAGTGGACAATGCACCCACAATGCATTGAGGACGCATTTGAGATTCGATCACTCAGACCACATTCAGAGGTGGTCTGGGCCACATGTGGTCACATTCTTTTAGCAGTGTGAACACAAATGCATCCTGGGCCACAGAGAAGAACTGACGTCCTCTACCACAGTTTCATAATGAACTGAAAACATTTTACTATTTCAAATGGCTGAAACCGTATTTCATTGTAGAGCTGTGTGCAGTGCAGTGATTCACTCAGCCCCTCCCTGCCTCTCTCTCTCTCTCTCTCTTCCTGCCTCTCTCTCTCTCTCTCGCTCTCTCTCTCTCTCTCTCTCTCTCACACACAAACACACAAACACACAAACACAAACACACACAAACAAACAAACAAACACATTGACAATGGACCTGTCTGTCATAGTCGGACTGGCTAAAACCAACAAAACATATGTGTTTATTTGCATATAAGGCGGGGAAGTGAGATCCGATCACAAGTGGTCACTCATGACACATATGGAGACGCATTCTAATGCCAGGTGTGGAATGATGTACTAAGAGCTGTCCACTTGTGATCTGGTCACCTGAGACGCATGTTAATGCCAGGTCTGACCAGGCCCTGAGCCTGAGCTACAGTACCAAAGAGAAACTGGCAAAGATGAGATGCGGCAGTCGCATGTGGTCGTTTTAAATATCATTTATTTGATGCAGTTTCCTCATGAATTCAAAACTTCCGCAGGATGAATTTATTTGAATAGTGAAAGTAAAGACTGAACTCTTTCCATTGGGGACACACACTTTCTTAGCTTTTACCTCTATTGCACATACAGACACGCACACACCTCAGTGTCTCCCCTGTCAGTGGTAGTGAGGGATATTAATTGCTGTATGCTGGTTGACTAATGGGCCTTAAATGGCTGTGGTTCTGCTTGGTTTCAGCTGCTGCTTTCTTTGTCACCTACGAATGCACAAAGTCCCTGCTTGGCGCTGGCGGAGCGCTCGCAGCACCACATGCGGCCCCTGTCACTCACATGCTGGCCGCCTCCCTGGGTGAAATAGTAAGTCTTTGTGTCCCTCATTCTCCTAACTTTTGTCTCGTCTTAAGTGGATGTGTTCTCCTGTTTCACTCTGCCTGTACACTTTGAAGTCATGTTATTTGTGTTTGCTTAATTGAATCTCAGTCATCCTATCTTTAGAAGGCCAGCTGACCTATGCGCTTGCTGTTGCTCTTACATTCCACTTGCTTTCGTCTTGCTGCTTCTTTCCCACTAAATGTAACTCCCAAATGAGCACCACGTTGCGCGTAACGTTATTGCCTTTCAAATTTCTCAGACCACTATGCAAGGGGGCAGCAGGGGAAGAGGGGGGGTGGATGTGTGGTTTTGGCTCCAGGCTCTAGGTCCAGCTGGGTGAGTTAAGGGGGCTTCCTCAGGACTGTCCCAGCATTTCCCCCCACCAGCTGGGTAAATAAGCTCTCATTACTGCCTATTGACTCATCTACTTTCCCAGCTCAGGCCCCCAGACTCTGCCAATTTAGTCTGGGGAATTCAGGCTTGAAAGCAACGAGGAACGGTGCAATTTCTTCAGCCCATCCTCTCCCAATCACTCGCAGTGAACCGCAGAATCTGAGCCATATGGGGGCCATGGGGTTTCACACTGGCATGAATGCTTGAGGGGTATGGAAAGCGGGATGCGCCCCCCCCCCCCCCCCCCCCCCGCCAGCTATACCACCACAGCTTTCTGCAAAATACTAGGTTTTCAGTATTCATTGCTTTTCGATGGATGTAATTTAGCCAAGTTTTGCATGTTTATGAAATGGGATTATCCCACATGGGAGGGTTTTCACTGTGCTTGACTTGATCTGCGTCTTGGTGTGTGACAGCGTTGAGAAGAGGACACCATGTTACTCTCAGATTAGCGCAAATTCAATAAGCATTGCACCCGGTTTATGTCCTCTACTCGTCACGATCAACGTGGCCGTTATTGCAGATATTGAGTTTTAACACTTAACAGTCCACACATTTTTTTCAACTTTTTGTCTGTGGCACAGCACAGATGAGTGTGAAAGGTGAGGCTGGGGTTGCAGCTACCTTTAACCCCTTTCCTGCTGTTCCGGATTTGAGCACATCAAACGCTTAAATCCTCGGAGTGGAGCTGAGCAGAGCAGGGGCGGCATCCCTCTGCATTCTGGCAACTGGATACGTCTTGTTCAAAGAGAGTAATCTTCAGGCTTAGCAATGAAAGGTCTACCCTAGTGCTGCCCCGAGTTGTATGCACGGCCTAAATGCCTGCGCTATGATGCAACTGCTGCCACATACGATCCTGTGTCTCCTCACTCAATGTTAATGACTTTTAATTAAAAGTTGTTGCACTGAGGGTCTAACAAAAGTGGTGGCAGCTGGAGTAGCTTAGGTGCAATAGATTTGTTTTGTCTGGCGCCGTAACAATCACGTTAATCAGTTAGATCGACAGAAAATGATTTTTTTCAACTTTTGATCAGTGATTGATCGTTTAAGTTGCTTATCAAGCACAAATGCCAAGAGTTTTCAGGGTGCATCCTCTTTAAAGGTGAAGATTTGCAGCTTTTGAAAACTGATTCACCTTTGGTTTTGTACCGTTGGTCAGACAATACAAATAATGTGAGGATGTCACCATGGGCTCTGGGAAATTGTGCCTTTTTTTTTTTTTTTTTTAAACTCATGTTTCTTTTTCTCCCTTCTTTGTGCTTTTTTGCATCCGAGAGTATGTTGTGGCACGGCGTTTTGTAATTGTTTGTTAGTCCAGTCTAGAAAGCAAAATCCTGCCAAATCTTTTGAGAAATGTGTTCTGAGGAATAGAAATAAACATGATTTGAAAATTACCAACACACAGCACGTCTCTTCTGTTTGCTGGTGTGATCAGCTGTTAGATTAACATGAATCTCACAATCGCTCCTCTTCAAAATGGCCACTCCACACCTTTTTTTGAGTTGAGAAGACACCAGACTCAATCTGTAAGGTATCTGTTCAGTTCGGTGTATGTATCCTCCAGGTTTAAGCCACCGTTACTCCATTTAGTCCCCTTTCATACTCACCAGCTGCATCTTTGATCACCAACACGCTCCCTTACAGACCGGGGCATTTCTGTAGCAGCACAATGCTTCATTTATGGTATGTTGGGACATATTTAACCTTTTTTTTTTTTAATCAAAAAACTGCAGCTCCTGCGATTTGGATATTGCACTTGGCCATATTGCCATTTTAATTATATTTTCTATTAGTAGTTCAGCCCTAAGTTTAGTACAGAACATAATCATGTTAGCAGGTGAAGTTCTCTCCTCTCACCAACCTCAGTCCAAATCTGAAGCACAAATCACATTGATGCCAACATGAATGTAGACTCCAACAGATTTTCATTAGCATTATGTTTCATCTTCCATTTTACATTGTACTGTAGTTCTGTTCTGCCAGTGTAGGACGGGGCCACATATTTTTACAGTGTTTCTCTGTAGCTCTTCCTCCTGCTTTTCTCTCTCTTTCTGGGAGCAGCTGGGTGCTGGCAGGCTTTGACACACAAGAGCTTGAAGAAGAAGAAGAAGAAGAAGACGAAGAGGAAGCAACTTTTTATTTGGTCCTTGTCTGACTTCCCGACTCCACCCCTTCATCAGCCCATGATCCTTTCCCCAGGAGTCCATTTAGTTGTGTTTTACCAACTGTTTCCACTCTGCAACATTCACAACAGAAGCTTTATGGGACTTAGTGTTTTGCTAATCCCATCCCCAAGCCTCCCTCTGGATGATGCGCTCGACTTGGCACTAACTTACTAGATGTGGACTTCATTCAAAGTCTATTATGATCGTACCAGAGGGAGTAGTAGGTCAGAATTTATTCTGCATAAAGAGATGAGATTGGAATTGAAAGAAAGAAAAGAGAACACTTACACACCGTTCATTTTCATCTTTATAGTCGAGCCTTCGGTCTAACAGATGTTCAGGGTGAAGGAGGAGTGGACAGCCCTGCACAGCAACAACAAGCTTCATCACCGTATGTGAAATACTTGTGAGGATTAAAGAGCACAGGGATCAATATTTTAAAAATAAATTTATAGTTAAAGATCTAAATATGTTCCTTCATTAGAATTCAGGTGGTGGAAATAGACATAGATGCATGGCAGAAGTTTATTACAGCTTTTGGATGGTGGTCTTCAAATGTCATAACTAATGCCATTTCTATATCAACCTACTTAACGCCTGGCTTATCTTGAACACAAAAGCAGGACTACAGAGACGGAGAGGAGCACAGTCGGAAGTTGTAGAGAGAAATAACAAGCGGGTCAAGACAATGAGAGAAACCCCCCCACCCCCACCCCCCCGCCAGAAGTGTCCTGGTGTTTGTGTGACTGCAATGGTGGGACGCTCCCATAAAGAATGTGTAAGCTGATGGCGTCTGTCAGGCTCTAGCAGGCTGTTATCCAGCCATTAAATCAGATTTATCTTCATTCCCATTCGCTCGACGTCTGCCCTGAAAGCTCATTTGTCAAGGCCAGGCGGCGGGCTTCTCTCGCATCTATAAACCCCCCCCCTCCACGCCCGCCTCACCACCACGCGTCTGTGGGAGGATGTACTGGAAAATACAGTGTGACATGACAAGATAGGGGGACAGAGAGAAGGAGGTAGCACGAGGGAGGAGTTTTTGGGGGGAGAAACTGGCAGCCACTTAACTTGGCACTGAGAAATAATCCATGCATCGCCTTCAAGCAGCGCCACGCTCTGTGATTTATTGGCTGTTGTTTCAAAGTTGGAGACACGCAGTGTCCTCATCTCTTCCCGTTTTCTTCATGACCTTTTTTCTTCCCTCTCTTCCTTGCTTCTTCCTTTGTCGTCTCATATTTCAGTCTTTCTTGATACTATGATGCATTTCAAGGAATGGGCTTATGATCAGAAACCCAGAAAAGTCACTGGACTTTGGTGCTCATACACACTGCGGTACATACTGTCTTTGCAAGGAGGGGATGTGGATTTTGTGGTCAACACAGGCTTTACTGTGTTGCCGCTGAGATTTCAGATGTGATGTATGAGATGGGAAGCCTCTGTTTTTCCACAATAGATTAGTGTAACAACAGATGAACGGGATTTTAGAGTATCTTTTGTTCCACGGAACACATCTCATGATCGCTGTTGTGACATGTTGAGATGTGTTAAGTGAAAGTTTAAGTTAAGATAAGCAAACCTTTAGGTTGGAGTTAATTTGACATTCTGGATGCAGTTATAGAAAATAAAGTTACATTCTACTCAGTTATCGTCTCAGTCAAATTGCACATTTCCCCTCAGTTTTTTGTTCTACAGTGTCATTATATGTGTGACTACTGCAGTACCTCTTTGGCAACCTGCTGTTGAATGCAGTACATTTTAATGACAAACAACTCCAAATAATTTAGGCCCAAAACCAGTTGTTGCAGCCTGTATGTTTTTCTTACCTGTTGTCTCTCTGTGGTGCCAAAGAGTAATTCCAGTCCTGATTGACTGACCACTGTGTCCTGATGTCCATGAGCGTTTAAGAGAGGGATGGAGCGAAGGAGAGGAGGACAGAGGGATGTAATGACTCGATTTGCAGATTGATTCGCTGCCTATGCCGATAATGTGTTGTGAGTCACTGCTAATTTCCCATTCCTTACTGTTGTTTTGCCAGTGATTGAGCACCGGCTTCCTACCTTGTTGTTTTGCGGCCATTGCTGGAAATTGAAAACACGCTCTGTCATTTGGATTAACAACAGCAGGCCAAGGGAAACTGAAAGGCTCCAATCACAGGCAGACAGCCTCCTAATTAACGCAGCCTGATGGATCCAACAGCTTGTAAATAAAGATGAATGGTAGCAGGAATTTAAAAGACTGCCAACGGGTTTATCGTAAGTTTACATGCCAAAACACTGAGAATGAAGGGCAAGCGAAGTAGGTGAAGCAACAGACGTCTGTCTTCCTGTCAGCCTTCCACCTACAGCCCTCCTCTAAACGTGAGGTAACAAGACTGACTTCTAATGAGGGACACGTTCCTACATCTTGTATTCTTTCTTTCTTTCCCTCTTTGTTTCATTCTTTCTAACGTGATGGCATACTGCCTCTACACCGCCAGACACGATGTGACTCTACGATCCAGACTTTCTTTCGCCCCAGCCCTATTTTATCATGGCCCGATTCATCACCGGCGTTTCCCCCATTTGCTGAGATCTGAAACGGCCTCAGAGGTTGCACACTTCATCTTCTATTCACTCAACACCCCCCCCACCCCCACCCCTTGGTGCGCAAATTACTCCCAAATAAACAATGTCCCTAATTTATTTGGTATAATCTCTGCCTCATTCTGCCTTCCCCTCTGCAGTGACAAGAGAGGAAAAGGCCGTCTCCACTCCAGGCCCCCCATCCAATTACGTCAGTAATTACTTGTCATAGCCACTTTCTTTCTGTTTAGCTGGCTTATTCTGCTCCTTTGGAGAATTGGTTTGGGGAAAACATGATGTACAATGTATTATAAATGGTAACTTGACCAAAGGGAGGGTAAATGAGATCTCTGAGATGGATGCAGCCAGCTTAGCTTTCACGGGGAGGTGATGCTGGTGAAAGTTTGGCCACTTGGTGGTACTGTTGCACCGCGGTTCGGAAGTGGCTAGAAAGCGGTCACACTCACCTGAAATACCAATGAGAGTAGCACTCCATAGACTCTCGTTCAAATCTTTTGTTTTGCTCTTAGAGGTTGAGGTTTATCTGCTCACTGTGCAGTGAACAGAGGAGGGACTGCATTGGCCTGTGGCAAAAGTCATACAGTGAAGATAAAAACAAAGCTGAAAAACCGTAATTGGTAGTTAATAGGATTTTTAGAGTTACGGAGCAAAAACTTTGCCTGTTTAGCTTCACATGTCGACTCAGTCTGTGGTTTCACTTGACTCCCAGCACTGCTGACTTGTCCTTTCTCCTTTGTGCTCCACATATAGTCACGTTCACGCTCATAAGGTGTCCTTGGTTCTCTGGTAGAGGAGACGACAGAGAGGACGAGCAGCTGACAGAAATGAGCCCTATAACAGCTGTCGTGGTAGCCTCCTCTCCCCTCGCAGAGCGCAGCGGCAGAGCTTTATCCTCCAGGGCCCATCTAAAACTTCTGCTGGGGCCCAAATGCTAAATCAGTATGGATAGCTGAACGGAGAAGGAGCAAAACAGAAAAAAGGGGTGCATTTCGTCTGTATTGCGTTGCCTCCATCGCTCTTTCTCTCTCTTCCTTCCTCTCCCTGCTTCACGTTGGCGCGGTGAGGGTGGCACCGGCAGACTGGCATCTGTATGACCGAGGGGAGTCGCAGCAGCAGGGGGGGTGGGGGGTGGGTGGGGTGGTGGTGGCTCACCGATCGCTCTGTAAGATTGCTTGCCGTTAGCCAGTATTTCCGCTCCGATGCAGGATAAATGGGAAATCAAGTCACCAGGTGGGCAGCTGTGCCTGCCTGCTTGCCTTTAGGGCGATGGGAGTTATGAAGCATAAATATTCATGTCTATCTTCACTAGCTGTTGGCAGTCCATATTTTTGTTGACATATGGTGGATGAGTTGTAACTTGTAGCAGGAAGTGTGGTTACTGGGGTGTGCATGTGTGTCTGGATCCACCAGTGTGTTTGATGGAAGTGCATGTTGTTTGGACACAGATACACAGTCAACCTGATGACCTTTTTATCTTTTGCTCAGGTGTCATGTCTGCCGTATGTACTGTTTCGTTAATTTGCCCACTTGCACACTAACTAAAGCACTTGTTAGCCTGCCAGCTCCATGTAATTGCTCTCCTCAGGCCGTGGCATATCATGGCCACCTGCCACATAGCAAAGACATACACAGGCTAGTGTCATGTACAGCAGCAGCGCACCTAGTGGAGCGGTGCGTGAGGTGGCGATTGAGTCTCTCTGCTCACACACCAGGCTGCAAATTAAACACAAAATGTGTACAGTATCAGAAGCCCGTAAGAAGCAAGTACAGTACTGTAGATTGAGATCGTAGGTATGTGTTTTTTTCGTTTTAACTCATGTTCTTTCCATCCTGCAGGTGGCGTGTCTTATACGGGTCCCCACAGAGGTGGTCAAACAGAGGACCCAGGCTTCTCCGTCGTCCACCACCTACCAAATGCTGCTGGCTACACTCAGAGAAGAGGTACACAGCAATCAAAGGCACTTTAGTAAAGGATAATTCTGGCTTATTGCAACTTTGATCTATTTTTTTGTTGTTGTTTTGCTCATCATTCCTATTGGTGATAATAGCACTGTTGAGGCAAGAGGTAGTCAGACGATCAAACAAACCAAACCCAAGGACCACACACAAAATACTAGAGGCTGTGGTAAAAGGAACACGTGACCACATTTGAAAGCAAAAGTGTTCATCCCTGTTCTTCAAGGCCGCACTCTGCAGGTCTGCAAAGCATCAATTTGTGGAATAATGGTGCATGCTGACGCACAATCTTTCCTGTGAGACATACTGTGTTCTGCGCTTGGTTGTCGGCTTTTGGGAAGTTGTAGAAATTGTCGTATGCAGCCACCCCAAGTCTGACGTCAAGGTTTCAGATGCTGCTCAACCATCCGACAGGTGCTCTGGCTGGAGCATACGAATGTTATAACCCTAACCCAGCTCTCAGCAGCTACTTTGATGTGTGAAATGTCTTCATAAATCAAGCCCACAATTATGAAAGTTAGAGGTTGTAATGAACTGGAATTATTTTTTAATCCTATATTTTTCACATGTCAATTATACAAACCTTTCATCTGGCCGTTGGTTGTTGTGAAATATTGAACTTTGCATGTTAAATAAATAATAATTCTTTTTAATACTAAGTGTGCTATCCAGTAAATATTAATGGTTTCTTAAATTCAAACATTTCTCTATTTATCCATTTGAAACCAATCATCTTATATATTGTGTCTGTGTTTGTGACGGTACGTTTGTGTGTTGTTCTCTGAGCAGGGTGTGCGAGGCTTGTACAGAGGGTTCGGGAGCACCGTTCTCAGAGAGGTAGGATTCATTCAGTTGTATTCTTTCACTCACTCACTCACTCACTTCTTCCTGTCTGTCAGTCACTTGTGATAATGATCAATAATACCTGATCCAAAGCAGATCACACACGTTCTGTCTGTCTGTTTGTCTCTGTCTGTCTGTCTGTGGTTAACTTTAGTTTCAGTCAACCGTGAAGGACATCTTACAGATCCTATTGAAATTAATTTCAAGAGTTTATATTAAAGACAATTACTTGACTCCTTGAAGACAGTATGGTGAATTCTTTGCGATAAGCCCGACGAATATTGAGAGTTTCCACCCTTCTGACTGAAGACATTTTAATTTCTCTTGGGCTTTATTGAAGTTGGAATTATTGATTTACAGTTTTTTTTTTTTTTTTTCCCCTCACTTTCATCTCTTTCAATTACTTTTTACTCAATTACTCTTTCTTGTTCAAGACGCTCTCCCTCCAATTGGAAGTACATCTGATTAATTAATGCAATTAGTTGCGTTATAAATGCAAAACAAAACAAGGATAAATGAGCATTGGGCTGCACTCCCTTGATGGCCGCTCACCTTTTTGTAATGAGAAAGCCGCTCTAGTTCTTTGATTCATGATCTTCTGTTTAATTGAACCTGCAGTGCATGATAACACAAAATAATTGTAGTGAATAGTTCTCTTACTTTTAGCCTCACCCCCCCTGCCTGCTAAGTTTCAATAGAACTTGAAAAGAAAATGAGAAAGGCAGACAAAGAGGGAGAAAAGAGTATATGAAGGTGACACTTGTCTTTCCATCCTGTTTTTGGGGAGGTGGGAGAGGGTGTAATCTAGTCCCCTCCGCTGTGCTAGCCTGTACTTATTTTCTGCCTCACTAAACTGATGTTATTCACGCAAATTCCATCTGGACAGCCAGGGAAAAAGGACAACAAGACACTGTGATTTCTCCGAGGGGCTCTGAATAAATGAATACATTTGGAGGCTGGCGCGCGGCCTGTATGCATACTAACACTGGCAGATGAAACGCAACGGTGGCGGCAGGGATTTGGGGCGCGGGAGCGGCAAACGATGCGCCGCAGTGATTGGCTTTAACGTGTGTCAGGAAGGTAATTCATTTTCTCTCAGCCTCCTTCGCTATCCGCCTGTCTCCCTCCTTTGGTGAAGCGACCCTGTCAAGATAAGTTTGTTTATGTGCTATGGCGTGGCAGCCCCGCAGCCCCCTCCCTCCTTTAGCTGGCCCACTAATTGGGGTCCTCTCTGTGCTATATATTCATTAGGCAGCCTTCAGAAAGCATTTCTGGTGGGCATGATGTCACGTTAGTGCAGGATGTGAGAGGATGTACCACAGTGGGGAGGCTGGACTGGAGCTGGGAGGTGGAGTGGAGGTGTGTCTGATGTGGCGATCCCGTTCACATTGTAGCACCAACCCACCTCCGCATCATAGCACCTACCTGCACACCTTTTAAACAGTTAAGTTGGTTTTTATGCAGAAACCCCCCTAAAAGGCCTTAACTTTTTTATTTCAAATCTGTATGTGGACCATTGACTAACGTTTTTGTGTGCACCGCATTAATCTTTACTTTGGTCTACTCTGTCAAGTTGTCTTCTGAGTCAGCACCTTTTGGGTTCCAGCTGAACAGAGCATGAAATCAGCGCGATTCAGATTGTGGGGGATAAAGTTGTGCGGTGAAAAATGACTTTATTCTGCACTGAAAAAAGAAGGCGTATTAATTAACATCAGCAAGAGTTTGTTCAGGACTTTCTGAGAGAGTAGACTTGTTCCAAGCTCGCAGTCCCAGCAGAAGCCGATCATGTTGTCTGGGTGTTGATTTGTATTCATTATGTGAAAATACACGGAGCAGTCTTTTTAATTAAGACCCTAACTATATTTCATCATCAAGTGATGTTTGTCATTTTGTCAGGATCTCTAAATTTCAATCTCTGAGGGCACAGAGCTTCTGTTTGTGAGTGATACCACCTGTCACCACTAGATGGCATGCTAAGATTAGCACTGCTGCAGATGTCTGTGCCTGAGTTTCTCTGTTATTACTCTTCTCCCCACTCTTTACTGTACGGTTCCCCCTCTCCCCTCACTCTGCACCCCACCCCCCACCCCTTCCCCATCACACCAATTCAGCTTTATGACATTTATGAGCTGCAGTCACCGCGGAGAAAATGATGGTGCTTTTTTTTTTTAATGCCGAGCCCTTTATTTTTCTGATCAAAAGCGCTGTGAGCTGATCTCAGATTTGATCTTAACTGCTCCAATTTGAGTTTGAGTAATGGGCTTGAGATGGGCTATTAGATAGTAATTTATTAATGTGGTGGTATCGGGACTGTGGCGGGATAGTTGTAAGTGAGGCTGACAGTTTTGACTCAGGCACCTGGAACATCACCTGATTGACTGTAGCATATGGCCACACTGCGTAAATCTGGCACTTTTCTGCTCTTTCACCTGCACAGTCTAGAAGCCACTTAATCTGAATCCTCTTTTTCACACATTTTAAGTGGCGAAGCATGGAGACGAGGAAGAGAGGAAAGAAGGTAATTGAGCCAAGCTAAGTGAGAGTGCACAGTCCACCGCTCGGATGAAAAATGTCTTCCTGGTCTTCCCTTTACTGGTGTGTGTATATATATATATATATATATATATATATATACATTTTTTTTTCATCTTAAGCCAGCCTCTGAATCAGCCTCAGAGCTTCTCCACCGCAACAGCTGGGCCCTGGCAATCCGAGGTGGAAGATATGGCGGCAGGGTTTATGAAACACCTCTTCATCCAGACTCCTCCCCACCGCACCTCTGCTTCCTCTTTATCCCTCTCCTCCTAGTTGATCCCTGGCTGTAAGGACAAACTTGCTGACTTGGGTTTTAACTGGGACCAACAGGTGAAATCACATTGCTCCAGCTCAAGGAATTCTACAGTTGCTGCCTGTTTTAAAACTGATTTTAAGGTTTTTACTGATCATTTCCATCGCAAGCCCCCAGAACAGCTTCAGTGTCAGTCTTCCAAAAGATATTTCCTCATTTGGTGTTTCGATGATGGTGGTCCAATCTGAGGTCTACTACACTTCTAACTATAAAAGCCATAGCATTTGATGACACTAGCTAGCACACCGTTATTTTCATTATTGATTAATCTGTTGAATAAATTAATCATTTCATTCATTAAATATAAAAGACAAC
>NW_019174343.1:9327610-9343579 GCF_002260705.1 Seriola dumerili | reverse complement strand
GGGGGGGGGGGGTGCATTTGTAAGCCTTTATTTGATAGGACAGTGTAGAGTGACAGGAAACGGGACAGAGAGTAGAGGAATGACATGCAGCAGAGTTCGGGCGGCCGGGAGTTGAACCTGGGACATCGAGTTGCCGCCGTATTAGATGTATTTTACTGAAATTTGGTACAAACTGTCACATTCCCCACATGATGAATGGCATTTGTGATGGCCTCATAATTCCTTTGGCACCATCACCAGCTCAGAGTTTAAAATAGTTTCCATCACCCTCAGCTTCATTTTGTGTCTGGTGCTAACTAGTAAATATCAGTATTTTATCATGCGAAATTAAGATGGTGAACATTATACCTGCTAAACATCAGCATATTAGCATTAACATTATGAGCATGTTAAGCATGCCGATGTTAGCATTTAGCTCAAAACACAGCTGTGCCCAAGTGCAGCGTCATACAGCCGCTAAAGTGGCTGTAGATTCTAGTGTGAATATTATTGGAGCGATATTTCTTATTTAAAAAAAAAAAAAAAAAATCCCTGACAAGCTGGATGACATAGTGAGAGTTAAAGTTCTTAGCATAAGTTCTCAGTAGTGTTTTTATATTCACTAATGATAGTGCAGCTCCGCATTATGTTGTGTTGTGTCGAGGCCCCTAACTAATTGATCAGGTCCATACATGGTTTTGTTTGACAGACTCATCTATTTGACTGTGTGTTTTCAAACTTTTTGAGTCACTGCCAGTATACACTTGTATCACCATAGAGATTCTGTTATTTCCAGCTGTGCTGCTGCTGTGCTTATCAGATTTTCAGCTGATAACATAGGTTTGCGTGTGTGTGTGTGTGGTTGTGTGTGTGGTTGTGTGTGTGTGTGTGTGTGTGTGTGTTGGTGGGAAACAAGGAGAGAAACATTTCAATGATTGGTTAGCTGGAATGACTCTGGTCTGTTGCTGTGGGCATCGCTTCCAGAGAGCATTGTATGTGTGTGTGTGTGTGTTTTCACACAGACATTTGTGTGTGTGACATGCTGGATATATCACAGCAGGCTGCTTCATTCTGGAACTTCTTGTCCGCTTTACACTAGTTTGCTTTTTTTCCTTTAAAGGGAAACTCTCATCATCATCACATCATTACTGTGGCTATTTAACAAACTTTTCAAATCTATCGCTGGAAAAAATACATACACAACTTTCTGCTCTTAGCCAACATGGCTGTGTTCAACTGTTCCTACAGTTTCCAGTTGTATTCACTGGAAACACTGCACTGGTACAACCGTTAGCACTGTTATCATGCAAATGCTTTGGCTGACATATATACAGCCACAACTTTGCATGAACGGTTAAAACTAAACAGTTGAACTATAGAGCCATTTTTTTTTACTTTAGCAGCTAACCCATGCTAATGTCAGCAGCTACATTAATTAAGATTTTCTTTGTGCTGCTGTCTGCCAATTAATCTGATAAAGAATATGTAAGCCATGGTAAAGTTTAGTCCACCATCATGGGCAGGTTGAGCTCCATTTTGGCTAAGTTACCTGAGCTAGTTTGTTTGCTGCTGGCTGTGTCTTTCAGGTTCGCATTGCAGCTAAGCACTGCTGTTGCTATTGCTATTTAGAAATCTGCACTTAAAATCCTCTGGACTGAAACTCATTCCATGCTGTGCGTCAACTTCATCGGCACCATTCGGCTCAACATTTTGTCAAAGATCTCTCTAATTGGAAGTATTTGTAAACACAATTGGAAAAACCGCTGTGGCTTAGCAGCTAAAACCCAAGACATTTGAGCTTCTTTTCATCTATGCAAGTTCTGAGCATTTCCCTTTAACCTTGTCAGTGACACCAAGCCTTCCTGTCAGTGCAGGGATCATTTGCCGGCATGAAACTAAGAAGAGTGCCAATCAGTCGCCTCTACGACAGTCATCCAGCTGTGATGTTAGGCTAATTCTGCAGAATCACCACCACCCTCTCCCGTTCTTCGCCCCCCCAGCACCAACACATTCACTTTCAGTCCTCTCTCCCACGTCTGACTGCTAGCCTCAGCCAGATCCTCAGGCAGCCATTCATCTCTCCTCCTGTCAGCAGCTAATTGGTTGACCCTCGGGGCATCCTGTGTCGCACTACACCAACGTTCGTTGGCTAGTATGCACTCTGCCATTGATATCATTTGTCAGTGGCTATGACGGATCCAAACTGTCATGTTTTTCATTTCAGGGTAGAAAAAAGAAAGTCTCAATAGAAGAAGAATTATAACTAAGGTTTTTTCTTTTTTTCCTCATGCAAATATCCTGTACAAATACCCACTGTTAGCATGCAGACAGATGACATATAGATGGTTAAATGTCTTATTTGTCAGTATGTTTGTGATGACTCACACGGGCTATTCTTCAGCTCCCTTTTATTAAAGGCTGGGGAGAAAGAGAAGCATCAGGTGTCTGTTGACAAGGGAGCCTGTGTGTTTTCCCTTTGCCTGTTCTGCTGTATCACGCGTCCATTTCGGAGCAACAAGCTGCACAAAGCTGCACACAGGTGGGAGGAAGAAAAAAATCACCAGCGCAACATAAATATTATTCCGAGTTTCTGGGAAGCATTTCTCTCATGTCGATGGAATTGCTCTCTTGAATCTTTGCCAACACACTGTTTCCCCACACCACCACAACCACCACCACAACCACCTCTCCCTCTTTTCCTTTGCCCCCCCCCCCCTCTCGTCCCCTCTACCTCAGAACAAGTCTTAATTTGTCAGGAATATTACTGCCCTGTGCCGACATTTGCCGGGCTGCGGCAGCTTAGCAGCGGAGCCAGCTGCGATTTGATTGGCTCACGGGAGAAGTGCCGGCGCTCGAACCTCTCCTTAGTTTGGCTTGTTAAAACATATACATACAGACACACACACACACAAAGTCCGTGCTGCCCTTGGCATTCAGAACTGTCAGGTGGAATTCCTCAGCAAGTGCAGTCACACTCGTTCTAGTTTCTACAGCGCCGGGGAGTTGGAACGATTGGGATGAGTGATTGCTAGTCGCTTAAGGCTGAACTCTCCTCATAGTTACACAGTATAGGCCTTAAAGGGATACATGCTCGCGCTGGAGGATGCACACAACTGCGTGGCCTCCAACACTCCCTAATCTGTGACAAATTTAGGTTTTGAGGAACTGCGCTGAGCACAAGGGGAGTTATGCTTTGTATGTGTTATGGGTTTAGGTTTGGATAGGCATATGATTTGTGTGAAGTGTGCCTCAGGGGAGTGTAAAGACAGGTGTGTGTGTGTGTGTGTGCGTGTGTGTGTGTGTGTGTGCGTGTGTGTGTGTGTGTGTGTGTGCGCGCGTGCGTGTGCTTGAACTGAGACGTGAGCATGTGGGTGTCTGTTTTCTGTAATAGAGGGAGCAGACCTAAGCTTCCACTGACCAGCACTATACAACCACCGGGAGAGAAGAAATTCAACCTTCTCTCTTGCTCTCTCTCCCTGGTGCTCTCAGTTTCCCCTTCCCTCCCCTCTTCCCTCCCTCTCTTTCTCCCCCAGGCCTGTCTTATAAAGTGAGAGGCCAAACACAGGCCCAGAGTGCCAGATCAGGCTCCTTCTATCGATTGACTTTATTTATGTGTTTGTTTATTTATTTAAAAGGCCCTGAACCTCTCTGTCCCTGAGGTGTACTTAGGTGCTACACACACACACACACACACACACACACACACACACACACAGCCTCTCTCTTACTGGCCTTTATACACACAAAATCCTCCTGTGCTCCTATGTTTAGCCAGGGGTTTTTGCAGCGTCACTGTCGGGTAGAACGTGTGTCGTCACTGCAGTAACTAGGTGTGACATTAGTTCATATGTGCACACACGACTTGGGGTCTGGTGTTTAGTAAAATAACATAACATACGTAGAGCTGCCCATAATAGGAAAATAATCCTTAGTTAAAGGGACAGTGTTGTATAATTCAATAGGCTGGTGCAGCCAAACTGAGCCAGTTCTGTTTTTAAATTGCACTGCTTGAATGTTTTATGGATGGTAATACAGCTGGTTTGTTAACCAATTGTTTTGTGTTCAAATTATGATCCTGGAGATGTCATGATTTACATAATGAAATGTTTTGGGTTTTTTTTTTTTTTAAACAAATTTTCCATTTTGAATAAAAATGTTTTGAACAGTGTAAAAACCGAATGTACAAAAACAAATCAAATGAATGGAAATATAAAGTAAAAAGGACAATAACTCTAAAGTAAAAATAATTAGGTAAAATAATCAAAATATATTTTCAAAAAAAAAATCCTTCATTTAATCTTGTGTGTAATTTTAGACAACAAATGTGTATTCTGTAGAAAAACTATTGACAATAAAATCATAACATTTGCAATATAATCTTGTGTCTTTACATTCAAAGTATAGAATAATATACAATCATAGTAATGATGATACGGGTCATGTCTACAAGAAGTTCAATTGACATCAAACAGAGTAGCAAAGCTTTATTTGTGTTTTACATGTATTTCTATACATTTTCGATGTAATTCATAACTGGACCTCAATGAATTGTAGTAAAATCAATTAGGTTTTTCGGACATTTTATTTAGCATACAGTTGCCATATCATGATGTATCCATATTAAAAAAAAATCTTACATATAAACATATAATTTCATCTCCTTGCTCGAGCTCATATTTAAGCAGCCCAGCTGGAGTTATTTTAGGGAAATAATTGCTGCCCCCCACTCACCGTTTACTCTGAGCTCAGGGTATTGCAACATGCATCCTTATCACATATCTGTCATACTTCATTAGAATAGCACTAACCAGCAACATGCCTGTGTGCGTGTGTATGTGTGTATGTGTATATTTGCTTGTGCTTTACTGCCGTGTAGTGATTCTTTGTGAAGGTTTTTGTGATTGTTTTTGTGTTTTTCTTAGCATGAGCCGTTGCGTGCATATGTTGTGTTCACTCGTTCGTCCACATTGTCCCTCAGCTGACAGACAAACAGGTCTGGCTTCTTCCCACTCAGTGATTTTCTAAGACTGAGGTTAAACACTTGGCACAGTAACATATAGAGGTGTCCAACACCATCCGCCTCTCTGACATGATTAATGACTTGATCAACTTTCAACATATTAAAATCTGATCTCTGTCTGTTTGTTATCAGTGTGTCACCACAGTCAGCTCCTCGTCATACTTTTGTGACACACAGCATAAGGAATGTGGGTGTGTCTGAATACTTGTGTGAGAAGTATGTGTGTGTGTGTGTGTGTGTGTGTGTGTGTGTGTGTGTGTGTGTGTGTGTGTGCGCGTGCTTGTATGACTCCGGCAAGTGAATCCAGCTTGCAGCCCTGTTGTATTAGCAGGTAATAAATGTGGACTTAGACTCGGGGCTTTGCTCCACCTGGCCAGTCCATATGATTTTTTTTTTTTCTTTTGTATGTGTGTGTCTATGTGTTTGTGTGTATTTGTCTGTGTGTGTCTGTGTGTCTGTGTCTGTGTGTGTGTCTTGGTCTTCACATGGCCCACAGCTATTCCTCACTTTGAATAAGGCTGCTGCTGATCACTTCACCATCTGACTCGCATCTGTTTTCTCTTTAAAACCCCTCTCCTCTCCTCTCCTCTCCTCTCCTCACCTCTCACAACTATTCCACCTTCCGTCTGTCTAACCAGGATGTGTGTGACACTGTTGAACTTGCACCTTGGCCTCAGCTCTCCTTCCTGCTACCATAAAGAATTAAAATAAAATCTCATCTCATTTTTTGTCTGACAGAAGACAGTGTTGGACACTAACATTGTTCAGATCTCCAGGGTGTACTGTACTACTACTAAAGGTATCAGAGTGCAAGGATGTGCTGGGACTGATAGACTGTGATGCAGCTGGAAACGGCTCTGAATAGGACAAAAGTGAATCTGTTGCTCTAATCTCAATCTAAACTCTTTAGTGACTCACTATTTCTTATAATGACTACTTAGATATTTGAAAGAAGCTATTGTTGATTTTATTTTCTGTATAAATTGAATTTGTGAGAGTACACATGGTCTCATTTGAAATGGTACATTTGGTAAATTCCAAATCGTGGGGTTTGCCAAATGGATTTGGAATGGTCACTCAGCATCAAGTACTAACAGAGGATCCAGCAGACTTCTCTGGCTCATGAATCATTCGCTCTTTTGCTCATTTGCTCCACATCTGGTGGCAAGAACCGAGCAGAATACTTGTGGAAGTTGTTGGGTTCAAGATTGCACCACAGTGTCTTGACTGTCTTGAGTTAGAGTGTGAGTAGCAGTGTTCAGAATAGTGTTATTTGTGTCTGGGGTTTCATAATGTAGCGGTAAAATCTGGGAGGGCGGATTTTACTTTCATTGTGATGACATTAAACTGTCACCCATCCTCTACTGGCTTTTTGAAACCATAGAATTTTAATTTTGACAAGGTTTTTACTCAGGTGGGAGGCTTTACATGTGGAGGAAATAAAAATTGAAGCTCTCTTTTTTTTTTTCCACGAGACTTGCATCTCAACCAAGATAAGAGTTATCAGCATGATGTAAATAACCAGAACGTTTATAAAATATCCATTGTGAAAAGTGATATGCTTTTCAGTATCACATAAAGAATTACATCATCTTACATCAGAGATTTTATATTTACTTGCCACAGTTAAAGGTAGGCCGTGTTCAAATCTCAATCCATTTGTAGCCACACTAGCGGCTTAGCTTTTGAGACGGCAATGTCAATGACGATCCACGGCTGTAGAGTCAGTTTAAGTCATCGTTAGCTCTGTGTTACCAGTCAGTTTTCTGGTAGTGTAATGTTGAAGCTAAAGTACTGTTTGTCAGCAGTTTAGACTTTGAAACGGTGGTTAAAGAGTTGACCAGATGTTGTCCTGGTGTTGCTGATTTTAACAAATCCCTGCCAGGCACTGCACTTCTTTCTTTTCTTCTTCCTCTTCTTCTTTTTTTTTCGGTCATGGTAAAAAGTCTCTAGTGAGTTGTTAATGTTAAGTGGAAGACGCAAGCTAATGTTATATCATTTTAATGAAACTGTATTATGATAAATATCAGACATGCTAAGACAAATTGTTACATTTTGTTGGAAAGCATCTGAACTTCCAGGTTTCCAGTGCAGTTGGCTTTGGAGAACCTTTCCACAGTAGCAGTAGTAGATGTTTTAAAGTAGGAAAACTCCGAAGATTGAAGGATAAGGTGCTTTTGGAAAAGATGAATAATGTCTGTCAGCATTGGCCATCTATATGTTTGTCTGCTTGTCCCTTCATCTTAATATCCATCTCCCTGACTCTTTCTGTCTGCTTCTAAATACTCATCAGTATGCAGAGGCTGCAGTATGACCTATTAAAAGTCATTTGTCAAATTGCAGCCAACTGGCTTGCCTGCAATCAGGCTCAATGTGAATATATTTTGACATGTGTTTTTCCTGCCCTCCACTGAGTGCCTAAAGACCTGTGACAGCCTGGAGCCTCTCTGAATACTAATAAAGTTAGCACTAATACAGTTGGCAAGGACACAGGATGCATATAGACACACAGACACACACAGACACACACACACACACACACACACACACACACACACACACACACACACACACACACAAACTGGAGCACTGTCAGCAGAATGACACAGCAGACGCAATCTCCATATTCATATAATATAGTACCTGACAGTCACAGCAAGTGGCACTGTCACCTTTGATCATTTACAAAATGTGTCAGCCAGCAAACATGTAATGCTGCTCTTCACACACACATACACACACACACACATCAGTGGAAATATGATTAAGCACGCCAACACATTCATACAAAAAAAAGCAAGACGCACACATGCAGTAGAGCCGATCCGTGTGAGAGCTGGTCATGCGTTTCCCAGCAGGGGAATCCTGTCCCCGGAGGCCGGCTGGATGACACAGATGTTTGTGGGCTTTGTGAGCAGATGCTACTGAGCTCCTGGAACACAGTTTTTACACTGCGGCCAAGATTCAGAGCCATAGTTTGGCTTGATTTAAATAAAATTTTGCCTATATCTCTAACCTTAGAGTAGACCAACCGTGATCCGTACTATTTATTTCAGAGTACAGCAAGAAACGCATAAGAAGAAAGTGGTCATAAAGGTGGAGAAGGTAGATTTGGTAGACGGAGAGAGGAGAACTTAATGGAAGTTGGATGCAGAGAGTGAAGAGGAAAGTTGTAGCACAGACAGACAGATGTATTAGAGGGCCAGAAATTCAAGGGCAGAGACTAGAAACGGAAACAGAGCGGCGCACTACTGTGTGAACAAAGGATTTGTCTAAGGCCTGAACCATCTCAGCAGAGCTTCAGTCCAGAGTGGAAGAGGTCAGGAGGAATGCAGGGCCTGGTCTAACTCAAAAAATGTCTTTCCTTAAAAAAACCCCAGCGAGGGTTGGATGAAAGTGAGGCTGTCTCTAAAGATTGTTTTCATTCTCAATTAATCTGGTGGTTATTTAAATGTCATCAAATGGTAAAAATGCCCATCACAGTGTCTAATAGTTGTTGAAGGCCAAAGTAATCAACCACTTTTGATTAATTGATCAATTGACTTTGCTAGTATCCCTTATGGTGCATCTGGTGCATCTGGTGCATCTGGTGTGTGTGTGTGTGTGTGTGTGTGTGTGTGTGTGTGTGTGTGTGTGTGTGTGTGTGTGTGTGTGTGTGTGTGTGTGTGCGTGCGTGCGTGCGTGCGTGCGTGCGTGTGTGTGTGTGTGCGTGTGTGTGTGTGTTTTTGTGTGCGTGTGTGTGTGTGTTGTGTTTTTGTGTCAAGATTTCAATGTCAGGTGATGGGTCAGTGTTCGCAACCCTCAACAACCTGTTGAACGCACTGGGTGTGTTCATGTCCCTGGTTATCGTCATGATTCGTTTGTTGAAAGCACACTGATTGGCTTAAGCTGGACTTGAGTGAGCGAGTAAAGTTTTGGCAGGCGGAGGAAAACCTCAGTCGTTTCCAATGGACATAAACATCGCTGCTGCTCTGCCTTCAGGGTAGTGATTTTTCTTGCTAACTGATCCTCTAAAAAAACAGCTGCACATTTATTCTGTGTGAAATGCTTCACCGAAACAAGATAAAAACATGCTCTTATTTATTTGCTTTGTCAGTGATCAGTCTGATGATATGATAATTATGATATAATCATGGGATCCTATTTGTTTGTGTCCTGACAATGCTGATCCATCGTTTTTTAATGGAATTCATGAAGTCCTGTGTGTTTTTCTAGAGTTAACATAACGACCCTGGATTTAGTGGCCATGAACACACACACACACACACACACACACACACACACACACACACTCGCACGCACACACACACACACACTCGCACGCACACATACATCCACAAGTTTGGCTTGGAATCATGGTGCTGAATAGGCCATAGTAGCTGAGGCATTATATGAGGCAATGGGATAGGACACAGTCAGCAGTTAGCACCATGGAGCAGTGTGGATTTTTATGTTGCCTGGCTGCCTTCATGCTAGCCTAGCGTAGCACGACCCTGGCAGCCTGCGTGGCTCTGTGCTAGCCCACCATGTCATAGCTGAAGTCTAGATATGCCCTCAACACTCGTGGCAGATCTCTCTGTAACACTACAATATGAAAACCATGCGGTTTGCCCAGCGGCCCAGCGGTTACACGAAGTGTCCCCTCTTCACTTCAAGGTTCAGCACCTGCAACCAGTTACAACCAGGTGGGCCCTCACATTGTCCTCGAGCAGTTCACTGGGCGCCTCATACACTCAGTCACAACATGCACAGTGTAGAGGCTGCATCTGACAATCATTTTCATTGTTGATTAAACTGATGATTAATCATTTGGTCTAACAAATGTCAGAAAATAGTGACAAATATCCATCCGACTTTCTCAGAGGTGAAGTCCAAAGATATTCAGTTCATTTTTGCAGAAAACCAGCAAACTTTCACAGATGGAACCAAAACTGAAGGTTTGGACAGAATTTTTTTGTCATTTTATGCCAAACCCCCCCACCCCCCAAAAAAACTTTAACTATTAATTGATTATTGTTATTATTAATAGTTGGTGATCATTTTCTGTCGCCTCATCATTTCAGCTCTGGTACAATGCTTGTTCATTGATGAAAGCTCAGTGATGCTTGGCTCACAGCATTTTCATATTTTTCATATTATTGCAGAATGGTGACCCTGTAGGACATTTACAATTGGTTTAGAACCTCCTGTGCTTCAGTGTTGTTCAAATTGAGTCACAAAACACTTTGGTATGTGTGTTACTGTAAAGCGTCCAGTATCAATAAAATGTTTTAAAGTGATTTTTCTTTACAAGAGAAATTCAAATAGGGACGAGGGGGAGGAAGGCTGGACAACAACAACCGTGTCATATCCAAACTGGACTTTGATCTGAAATAAAATGACTTACAGTTTATGAAAACCAGGTTTATCCACAATAGCAGAAATATTTTGTGTCCACTGTGATGAAATAGTGTAAGTCAGAATGGTTTATGGTTAGTTTAGTCCCTGCTTTCCGCGAGTCCACTGAGTGAGAGGCTTTCAAAATTAAAAATGAGATCAAGTAAAACTGGAGGCAGTGGGATAATCACCGTGTGTGTTTCATTATACCTCTCACAGTTGTGCAAGACAGTGATATTTTTTCCAGCAGGAATATGAGGGATGACTGCCCAAAATCATTGTGAAAAACACATTACCCAATATTCCACCTTGAGGCATTTGCACAATGATCCAATTGAATAATAACTGTCACACATAATTCCTTAATAACTGTATTTTCAGATCTCCGATACTGTGGAGGGATTAGCTGCTTTGACTGAGGAGTCAAACAAGAGTGTAACACTTCAGTTCAGCGTCTGATACTAATTACCGTTGTTAAAATGGCTGCTAATACAATTACTGGTCTGTTGTGTGTGTGTGTGTGTGTGTGTGTATGTGTATGTATGTGGGGGGGGTTGTCTTCATCCTCTTCCTTTTTCTTCATCCACCTCTTCTAAGTTCATGGAGGTTTAAACAACATTTATGGAATATGTACAGTTTCCCCAGTACAGGTCTGAAAGCCTAGGACTCCTCATCATGGTGCCACAGAGTAATGTGCCCTGAATGAAGAGAGTATTTCCTCCTACTTTGGAAACACATGTGGTTCAGATGATCTTTCTTCAATCAGAACTACTGGGACAGGAAGGATATGAGTGACCATCTGTCTGTCAGGTGTCAAACGTGGTGGACGCGTCTATCTCCAAGGTTACCACCACCTCTAAAAGAAAAAGCAAGAAGAAGAGCGAAAAAAAAAAGCAAACAACTTGCTCGCTCCTCTGGGCTGTTTTGCAAAATCTTGCTTGTGTTTTTATTGCAAGTCAGAGCAGTGACACCGGGATTGCTGTTGTGGTGAAAATTCATTCCACAGAGAGTAACGCGCTGCACGCAGCTCAGTAGAAAATGAGCAGACTTTTGATGGGGATGTTCACAGGGTGATCAAGCTGTGGTTTAACAGAGGGGACGGTGAGGGAGGGAGAGATGGATTACGTGTCCCATCCCCTCTCTTCAGCACCTCTCTCTCTGTCTCTGCCTATCTTGGTTTCTCAGTCAGCGGAGAGATTTATTGTGTCTCTCATCTCCGTCCATCACTTCACCAGCATCAGGTTATGTATTGCGTTGATAAATTAGAGCTTGTTGGTACGAGGTGGTTTGACTTAACCCACTGCAGTGATTAGCTCAGATATGCTCAACCCTTTATTTTTAATTTCATAACTCAAATAAACAAACACACACACCTGGATCCTGCCATATGCCTCGTCTCGTCAGGTGTGCATGTTTCAAGTGTTTGTGTGTGTGTGTGTGTGTGTGTGTGTGTGCGTGCGTGCGTGTTCGTGCGCGTGTGTGCGCGTGCGTGTGTGCGCGCACCCCCTCAACCCTCCCTTAACTATAAATGGCTTATCAGTTTTAATCAGACCACATCTGGTTTTCAGACATTCAATCTGTGCTGGGCAACGCAGGCACACACACACGCACGTACGCACACACACACACACACACACACACACACACACACACACACACCGCAGGCACAGTGTGCTAGGAGTGTCAAACCAAGTCATAAATCACTGGTGGATCAGTCTTTCCAGATCCTCTGCTGAACCCATCTGTCTTTCTCTCTCTTGCTTCACTCGTTGCGGTGCATCAAGAAGTCCAGTTACTTCTGTGCACAGTAAATAGAAATTATGATTTTTATTTAATTTAATCTTGAAGGTACAATTTATGTAAAAATAATAATAATAATAATAATAATAACACTGTCTTTCAGTCTGTCTGTCTCTCTCTCTCTCTCTCTCCCTGGCCTGGAAAATCAGAACTCATCGAGGTGGTAATAAAAGACAGGTGCACTTTTATTCTTTTTGAAAGCTCGCTCTCATCTCGCCACAGTTGGAAAACAGAGGTGTGCTCGCTATTCGTCGTATAACACCGCACTTTCAGGGGGCTGCATACCAGACCTCTTGTCCGTCAAATAAAGTTTTTAGATTATCTCCGAGGACTGAGAGAATTTGCCTCTGTCTGCCTGGATAGACCAGATGGGCATGAAGAGTTTCCACTGGAACGTTTCTGTTGGCTCTGTGTGCCGGGCCTGCTTTATCAAGCAGTGACCAAGTGTTTGTCACTGAGCTGTACTTATTAAAAAAATAAATAAATAACCCAAAATACATAAAATGATATATATTTCTTTATACCATGGCCATTGAAAAATCTGGATTCTGATTGATTGGATCAACTTTTAGTAACTGGACAGTTTAACCAGACACCCATGATGTAGGTGTTTCTTTGATATTCTAAATGCATGCACCAGTATTAAACTGCAAGTTAAAACAGCAACAGATGAGCCTCAGCTAAGAAGATTGGAGCTAGGGTTATTGATGTAACCACCACCAACAGCCCAAAAACCTGTCATATTTTGCATGAATCTGGAAGTCCGGTATCAGCTGATGGTAGGACGTGAACGGAGAAACCTGAATAATGTCCCACGGTGTGTAAACACACATAAACATACAACTCCTCTGGTATTATCCCGTATTATCCCATGCAGGACTTGAGATAACTTCTGTTGTGATTTGGCACTTTATAAATAAAAACTGACTTAACTTGACTAATGCTGCGTTACTACTGGTAATGAGCCAGTGTGGTTACGAGTTGCATTTTAAAAATACCTGTTGATGGCTGATACATCCACTGTGTGAGTCAAGAGGCAGCTACAGCGCACCAGACTTTAGAGGAACACTGTGTCCTGCTCTTTGTTTGGTTTGGGGGAGGATTACGCTTCAGCAACTACTCCACTCAAACTTGGATTAAATAACGTTATTTTGTCAAACTCATCGATAATTCCTCGTTTTCAGACGACTTGCAGGGTTTTGTCATTAGCTTTGTCTTACATTGTCAGTGGACTTGCAGTTGGAGCAACACATGTGAGGCCTGCTATCGTTTATGTCTGAGTGAAACTGAAGGCTCGTTTCAAAAAGTACAGCCAATTTCAACATTAACTCTGCCATCACTATCACTGTGAACTGCTCTGTCTGCTTGACAGGTGTTCTCTCTGTTGATGATTACAGTGTTTGTACTATACTTGTTTTACAATGCAGATTTCTATACAGTATTGGCTTGTCGTGGATTTTAATTGAAACAGCAAACTGAACTTAAAAAAAGAAAAAAACTACACGTCAGACCGATTAAATAGCTTTGAAAGATTTTTTTCTCAATCTCTTTTTAATATAAAATAACATGTTTTTTTTCTTATTTGTCATATTTGGTTTTGATACAATTGATCTTTTTACCAGTCCATTTCCGAAATTTAATTTGATCCGCTCAATTGAATTTACACTCGTTTGACAGTTTTATGTCTTTACTTTTGTTTTTAAATGGCTTTTAATAAAACTCAGTCCTTATAAAGATCTCAAAAGTTTTATTTTCAGCTCTCACAGAGCAGATGCAGCAGATACCCTCAAACCTAATCTACTACAGATTGAGTGTTTACATGAGGTCACCTCATTTGGACTAAGTGCTTAATAAGCTCATTAAGTGGCATAAACACAGTTCATGTATGGTCTTTGTGCTCTCGCTGACTCAGAGTTGGATCGGTCCGGGTTTTACCGGTGTGCTAACGTAGTCTGATGGAACATGTTGGCGGAGGCGGCACAGATGGATGAATGATCCTGTTGTTGCCGTGATCAAAGACTGATGACACAACTCAGTGTCACTTTATTTATTTCTCTCTTTGGTTTTGTTTTTGTTCCCTCTCTTCCTTCCTGTCCTCCTGCTCTGCCATGCCTGCAGCATAAGATGACAGGAAACGCGCGTGTGTGTGTGTGTGTGTGTGTGTGTGTGTGTGTGTGTGTGTGTGTGTGTGTGTGTGTGTGTGTGTGTGTGTGTGTGTCTGCAGTGTGTCTCTGTGAATAAGAGAATATATGTGTCTGTGTTTAGTCTGAATTAGTGTTTTTGTGTGTCTTTCTGTATGTGTCTGTTTATATAAAGTATGCCCATTCCTTTGCATGTGTCTGCATGCCTCTCTGTGTGAGTGAGTGAGTGAGTGAGTGCGTGTGTGGTCTGACTGTGTGTCATTTGCCCCTTGCCTTGGCACTGCCATTGATTTCCTCCCGCCGTAACTTCCTGCCTGAGGCGATTTAATGTTTCCAGTGGCAACACTCACACTCCAACCATCACTCTAGACCCTCCCTCCATCCCTCTATTCCTCTTTCCAAGTTTGCTCCCTCCATCCATCCATCTATCCATTCAGGACTGTCAGACCACAGCCCTGTCTCATTCATTAATCATCAGCAGTGAGAAGGAACAAGGGAGCAGTCAGACAAGTGAGAGGAAACAGAGAAAGGTGGCAGGAATGACAAGTGCAGGAGAGTGGAGGTTAAAGATGAAACTTGACCCTTCAGAAAATCAGAAAATAACGCTGGTATAATCCTGAGAATTACAACTTTATTTCTTCTGTGTTTTTCAGATCCCGTTCTCACTGGTGCAGTTTCCACTTTGGGAATATTTAAAGGTACGTACTGTATCGTAAATGTTGTCCAGCTCATTTTATTCCCTCTCTTTATTATCCATGTATTTTATTCCTTCCTCATCCCTCCACTCTCCACCATTCCGCAGTACCATCATTTACAGTAATTATTCTCAGTGGTAAATCCATAATAAAGTTATAATAGTGTGCTTATGCTCTGACACATTCACAGCCGGCTCACCCTCTGCATTCCCCTGTATCATTGTGGCAGGCGAAAATGGGACTTTACGTCTCGTTTTAATGGGTTGTCATGACTACCATCAAACCAGCCTCGAATTTATCATGAGTTTTGAGCATATCCAGTCCTTTTTTTTTTTTTTTTTTCCATCTCTCTCGTGACCTCTTCCTTAATGTCTTCTTCTCCCATGTGTCTGCGCTCTCCTTGCCCCCTCTGTCGTTACATTGTGAGGCCCTGAATACATAAAAAGCCGTTTCTTTTTTGAAAAGACGGCGTTTTGTTGGAGTGACATCATGTCTCGAGGGAGCGAGAGGCGGACAGTCAAACATTCCATCAACGTTGGGAGCGAACGGCCGAGCTAAGATGGAACAATACGTGGCACAGCTGTGTGTATGTGTGTGTGTGTGTGTGTGTGTGTGTGTGTGTGTGTGTGTGTGTGTGTGTGTGTGTATCTGTGCATTTGTGAGAGTTAGATTTTGTCGTTCACAAGTGTTTCTTTGTATCTCAGTCAAAAGGCCTTCTCTCTCCAGACCATCTGGACATGTCCGTTGGCGGAGAGCTGAACTGCTGGAATCTGGACCTCTCCTCTCCTCTCCTCTCCTCTCCTCTCCACTCCTCTCCTCTCCTTTCCTCTCATGATCTTGCAACAGAAATGAAAGGAAAACATTTGGCAATGTTTTCCATGCTACCACTTGTGCCAACATGAGGGACAAGGACAGAGAATTTATTCAAAGCCATGCCCTCTTAGCATCTTTTTTTTTT